>NC_140016.1:4975044-5040346 GCF_964263955.1 Coregonus lavaretus
TTCTGCTTCCCAAACCATGCATGAACAAACCACTCCTCATAAGTCTGATAGTATGTCATATGGTTGGTTACAGGTGTGTTTCAGACGGAGTCAACTAGTCTGTCTGTGTAGTCACTTCAGGGCTACATTCAGGGTGGCATCCGCTGCAGCTCTGTTTCAAAACAATGACAAATCTTACGTTCTACAAATACCTTCTACAGTTTGATATGTAGGGGTGCCAAATCTCCCCTTAAAGCAGAATCCGCCATGCCGTCTTGCCTTGAAATGAAAGTAGTGATTTATTTCAAGGTGTGGCAGGGTGTTATGAAGTGTGCAGAGTGGTCTTCCTTGTTAAGAGCAAAACCTTGCGGTCCTGAATGCAACCCAGTCATGAGACACCCACAGACCTTGCTGACCCATGTGCCAAAGAGCTGATGGTATGTTCGTTTATTGTGCTACTCTGCTGTCTCAGGCTAAACAAAAGCGCAGCATGTCTTATGCGTATTTGTCAATCCCTAATTTAAAATCTATACGACAATGAATTTGAGGAATAGTGAATGATTTCCTGCTGGAAGATTCACTCAAATTCACTGTGATGTTGTTAAACAAGGGACTACAGAAACATCAGTTAAAGCTACAGGTAGGCTACTGATGCAGTACTGTCAGACAAAAATAACTCTAGATAATAGCATTACCAGTACCTTAAAAAGCCACGCATACAGAGAAACAATAGAGAAATTGATAGTTTCAATCCTGTTTATTCCAAGAGTTTATGTCTGAAAAAAAAAAATGGAAGTGTAATTTTAAAAAAATGTTTTAAATCATTATTGTGAACATTCTGTTTGGTTGATAATAGTATCCTCCTTCTTCATCGCATTATGTGATTTTTGTAAGGTGTTTAAATGTTTAAGTATGAAAAATATCTACAGTATTGACTTGTATGGTTCTATATAAGTCTTTTCAGAGAGAATCCTGCTATAGACGTTGTTCTTACAGATGGTATGAAGAGGCTCTGGATAATGTTTCCGTGTATTTCAGTAGTTAAATGGAGCATCGGCAGGTCTAATTCAAACTGAGGCAGGGATTAAATCTAGGGCGTGTTGTAGAGCAGTGCATTGGACTGAGAATGCACCTTTTTTAAAGGCAATTTCTCTGACGTTCACAGAGATCACATTCACGGTAAACGCTGCACGTTGGCTCAAGTGTAAATTATGTTATAGTGTGCTGCTCTATAACGCGCCTTGGATTGAATCACGGTCTGAGCATCTGTTCATTGTTTGATGTTTTTCATATGTAAAACTGTGAATGCGATGTTTGGAAAATACAACATGAAAAAGCACAATATTGTGATTGATGGTTGATCTGAGATAATGCTTATTTCTAATTCTCAGTATTTCAAACATCAAGTCCAATACATAATTAATGTGACAAAGCACATTCATTAATCAAGTAGATTAATGTAACTTTGAAAAACCAACAATTAGTGAGAGATAAGCACAATGGATTCTAATAACTGAATATTTGCAACCAGCGGACAATGTATGAGTGTCTCTTTACCGTAGTCTTTAACTTGATGTATTAAACCCCAAGAAATGCCACACAAACCTGCCCGAACAAACCTTAATTATTACAAAATAAAAATCTTAGGTAAATAACAATAAATGTTTCACAGGCCTTCAGTCTATCTGCCAAATCAATCTGCTGCAATGTCAATCTAGCCAAAGTGATACAAATCCACTGGAGGAATAAGTCATGACAGTTTACAGTCATCTAAATAAAATTGGTATTTTTAAGAAAGGGTATTATGGAATACTGTTAATAGTATTTAATAGTTTTTTTGCAGTAAATTTGGGATGTTGTAATGTCTAGACTAACTGGATGAAATAAAAAATAATGAAATCTCAAAAGGGTTGTACTGTTTTTACTAATAAAACTAATCAAAGTTTATTGGTCATGTACAGATTCTCAGATTTTTATCGCAGGTGCAGCTAAATGCTCATGTTTCTAGCTCCAACAGTGCAGTAATATCTAGCAACACAATAACAATACACACAGAATACAAAAAATTCAATACAAAACATGAAATGAATAAATATCTATATAAATGGTGTGCATGGACAGTATATGAATATAAAAGTTGTGTACAGAAGTAGTTTTATATAGGATGAGCCTTGACTAGAATACAGCATATACACTGAGTGTACAAAACATTAGGAACACCTTCCTAATATTGAGTTCCACCCCCCTTTTACCCTAAGAACAGCCTCAATTCGTCGGGGCATGGACTCTACAAGGTGTCGAAAGTGTTCCACAGGGATGCTGGCCCATGTTGACTCCAATGCTTCCCACAGTTGTGTCAAGTTGGCTGAATTTTCCTTTGGGTGGTGGACCATTCTTGATACGCACGGGAAACGGTTGAGCGTGAAAAACCCAGCAGCGTTCCAGTTCTTGGCGCAAACCGGTGCACCTGGCACCTACTACCTACCATACCCCGTTCAAAGGCACTTAAATGTTTTGTCTTGCCCAGTTACCCTCTGAATGGCACATACACAATCCGTCTCAAGGCTTAAAAAAAAGTCCTTTAACCTGTCTCCCCTTCATCTACACTGATTGAAGTGGATTTAACAGGTGACATCAATAAGGGATCATAGCTTTCACCTGGTCAATCTGTCATGGAAAGAGCAGGTGTTCATAATGTTTTGTACACTGTGTACATATGAAGTGGGTAAAACAGTATGTAAACATTATTAATGTGACCAGTGTTAAATGTCTCTAAGGTACCGGGTGGTAGCTGGCTAGTAACAGTGACTAAGGTTCAGGGCAGGGTACTGGGCGGAGGCCGGCTAGTGGTGACTGTTTAACAGTCTGATGGCCTGGAGATAGAAGCTGTTCATCAGTCTCTCGGTCCCAGCTTTGATGCGCCTGCACTGTCTCCACCTTCTAGATGGTAGCGGGGTGAACAGCCCGTGGCTTGGGTGGCTGAGGTCCTTGATGATCTTCTTGGTATTCCTGTGACACCGGGGCCTGTAGATGTCCTGGAGGGCAGGACTGGAGCCTGGAGCCTGACTAGAGTTTCCCCTGGTCAGGTCACATGGTTTATTCCGTCTCCATGTAACAAAATAATAAAATATGAAAAAGTCTATAAAATAAAGTTTTCCTCAGCTTTCATCATTGCTCTCATTCAAACCCAGACAGGCAGAACCACTGCTTGCCTACTGCCATCTACTGGTCAAGGTTGGACACAGCAGAGGCCTTTTCCACCACAGTGCATTTTACTGCAATAGGAATGTTTTAACCATTTAAAAAGCTAATTACATTTACATTTACGTCATTTAGCAGACGCTCTTATCCAGAGCGACTTACAGTTAGTGCATACATAATTTTTTTATCAAGTGGGTTTAATGTGCCAGAATGATCCTGTGTTTCTCAACAAAAAATAATAAACAGAAGAACAACGTCAAATCAGTTTATTCCAAGAAGAATTATAGAACCTATATAAATACAAACTCAACTGGTAGAGCACGGCGCTTGAAACGCCAAGGTAGTGGGTTTGAGCCCCGGGACCACCCATACACAAAAATGTATGCATGCATGACTGTAAGTCGCTTTGGATAAAAGCGTCTGCTAAATGGCATATTATTATTATTATTATTATTATTACTAATGCCTTCCACACACAACACCCTCCTGGATGGCTAGATGCATATTCTGACTGACTCTGTGTTATGCATATAAGAGCACAATGAAACTGGCATCTAATGTGGAGGAACCAGTAGGTGACTACATTGTGTTGCATGATTACATCATTCACGGTGAAAGTGCAGCAATGCAGATGAATGAAACGCATGCCAAGCCTCTACTGGACAGTTCAGCTAACAAGCAGACTTCTGGCATGATCAGACATGACCGCAATATGAATGAAGATGACTTACAATCTACAATCCTTCATCTACCAAAAACCCAGTTGTTACTGACCCAAGTCTTCCTGGTGCCCTCTGAGACCCAGTTGTTACTGACCCAAGTCTTCCTGGTGCCCTCTGAGACCCAGTTGTTACTGACCCAAGTCTTCCTGGTGCCCTCTGAGACCCAGTTGTTACTGACCCAAGTCTTCCTGGTGCCCTCTGAGACCCAGTTGTTACTGACCCAAGTCTTCCTGGTGCCCTCAGACCCAGTTGTTACTGACCCAAGTCTTCCTGGTGCCCTCTGAGACCCAGTTGTTACTGACCCAAGTCTTCCTGGTGCCCTCTGAGACCCAGTTGTTACTGACCCAAGTCTTCCTGGTGCTCTCTGAGACCCAGTTGTTACTGACCCAAGTCTTCCTGGTGCCCTCAGACCCAGTTGTTACTGACCCAAGTCTTCCTGGTGCCCTCTGAGACCCAGTTGTTACTGACCCAAGTCTTCCTGGTGCCCTCTGAGACCCAGTTGTTACTGACCCAAGTCTTCCTGGTGCCCTCTGAGACCCAGTTGTTACTGACCCAAGACTTCCTGGTGCCCTCTGAGACCCAGTTGTTACTGACCCAAGTCTTCCTGGTGCCCTCTGAGACCCAGTTGTTACTGACCCAAGTCTTCCTGGTGCCCTCTGAGACCCAGTTGTTACTGACCCAAGTCTTCCTGGTGCTCTCTGAGACCCAGTTGTTACTGACCCAAGTCTTCCTGGTGCCCTCAGACCCAGTTGTTACTGACCCAAGTCTTCCTGGTGCCCTCTGATACCCAGTTGTTACTGACCCAAGTCTTCCTGCTGCCCTCTGAGACCCAGTTGTTACTGACCCAAGTCTTCCTGGTGCCCTCTGAGACCCAGTTGTTACTGACCCAAGTCTTCCTGCTGCCCTCTGAGACCCAGTTGTTACTGACCCAAGTCTTCCTGGTGCCCTCTGAGACCCAGTTGTTACTGACCCAAGTCTTCCTGGTGCCCTCTGAGACCCAGTTGTTACTGACCCAAGTCTTCCTGGTGCCCTCTGAGACCCAGTTGTTACTGACCCAAGTCTTCCTGGTGCCCTCTGAGACCCAGTTGTTACTGACCCAAGTCTTCCTGGTGCCCTCTGAGACCCAGTTGTTACTGACCCAAGTCTTCCTGGTGCCCTCTGAGACCCAGTTGTTACTGACCCAAGTCTTCCTGGTGCCCTCTGAGACCCAGTTGTTACTGACCCAAGTCTTCCTGGTGCCCTCTGAGACCCAGTTGTTACTGACCCAAGTCTTCCTGGTTCCCTCTGAGACCCAGTTGTTACTGACCCAAGTCTTCCTGGTGCCCTCAGACCCAGTTGTTACTGACCCAAGTCTTCCTGGTGCCCTCTGAGACCCAGTTGGTACTGACCCAAGTCTTCCTGGTGCCCTCTGAGACCCAGTTGTTACTGACCCAAGTCTTCCTGGTGCCCTCTGAGACCCAGTTGTTACTGACCCAAGACTTCCTGGTGCCCTCTGAGACCCAGTTGTTACTGACCCAAGTCTTCCTGGTGCCCTCTGAGACCCAGTTGTTACTGACCCAAGTCTTCCTGGTGCCCTCTGAGACCCAGTTGTTACTGACCCAAGTCTTCCTGGTGCCCTCTGAGACCCAGTTGTTACTGACCCAAGTCTTCCTGGTGCCCTCTGAGACCCAGTTGTTACTGACCCAAGTCTTCCTGGTGCCCTCTGAGACCCAGTTGTTACTGACCCAAGTCTTCCTGGTGCCCTCAGACCCAGTTGTTACTGACCCAAGTCTTCCTGGTGCCCTCTGAGACCCAGTTGTTACTGACCCAAGTCTTCCTGGTGCCCTCTGAGACCCAGTTGTTACTGACCCAAGTCTTCCTGGTGCTCTCTGAGACCCAGTTGTTACTGACCCAAGTCTTCCTGGTGCCCTCAGACCCAGTTGTTACTGACCCAAGTCTTCCTGGTGCCCTCTGAGACCCAGTTGTTACTGACCCAAGTCTTCCTGGTGCCCTCTGAGACCCAGTTGTTACTGACCCAAGTCTTCCTGGTGCCCTCTGAGACCCAGTTGTTACTGACCCAAGACTTCCTGGTGCCCTCTGAGACCCAGTTGTTACTGACCCAAGTCTTCCTGGTGCCCTCTGAGACCCAGTTGTTACTGACCCAAGTCTTCCTGGTGCCCTCTGAGACCCAGTTGTTACTGACCCAAGTCTTCCTGGTGCTCTCTGAGACCCAGTTGTTACTGACCCAAGTCTTCCTGGTGCCCTCAGACCCAGTTGTTACTGACCCAAGTCTTCCTGGTGCCCTCTGATACCCAGTTGTTACTGACCCAAGTCTTCCTGCTGCCCTCTGAGACCCAGTTGTTACTGACCCAAGTCTTCCTGGTGCCCTCTGAGACCCAGTTGTTACTGACCCAAGTCTTCCTGGTGCCCTCTGAGACCCAGTTGTTACTGACCCAAGTCTTCCTGGTGCCCTCTGAGACCCAGTTGTTACTGACCCAAGTCTTCCTGCTGCCCTCTGAGACCCAGTTGTTACTGACCCAAGTCTTCCTGGTGCCCTCTGAGACCCAGTTGTTACTGACCCAAGTCTTCCTGGTGCCCTCTGAGACCCAGTTGTTACTGACCCAGGTCTTCCTGGTGCCCTCTGAGACCCAGTTGTTACTGACCCAAGTCTTCCTGGTGCCCTCTGAGACCCAGTTGTTACTGACCCAAGTCTTCCTGGTGCCCTCTGAGACCCAGTTGTTACTGACCCAAGTCTTCCTGGTGCCCTCTGAGACCCAGTTGTTACTGACCCAAGTCTTCCTGGTGCCCTCTGAGACCCAGTTGTTACTGACCCAAGTCTTCCTGGTGCTCTCTGAGACCCAGTTGTTACTGACCCAAGTCTTCCTGGTGCCCTCAGACCCAGTTGTTACTGACCCAAGTCTTCCTGGTGCCCTCTGAGACCCAGTTGTTACTGACCCAAGTCTTCCTGCTGCCCTCTGAGACCCAGTTGTTACTGACCCAAGTCTTCCTGGTGCCCTCTGAGACCCAGTTGTTACTGACCCAAGACTTCCTGGTGCCCTCTGAGACCCAGTTGTTACTGACCCAAGTCTTCCTGGTGCCCTCTGAGACCCAGTTGTTACTGACCCAAGTCTTCCTGGTGCCCTCTGAGACCCAGTTGTTACTGACCCAAGTCTTCCTGGTGCCCTCTGAGACCCAGTTGTTACTGACCCAAGTCTTCCTGGTGCCCTCTGAGACCCAGTTGTTACTGACCCAAGTCTTCCTGGTGCCCTCTGAGACCCAGTTGTTACTGACCCAAGTCTTCCTGGTGCCCTCTGAGACCCAGTTGTTACTGACCCAAGTCTTCCTGGTGCTCCCTGAGACCCAGTTGTTACTGACCCAAGTCTTCCTGGTGCCCTCTGAGACCCAGTTGTTACTGACCCAAGTCTTCCTGTTGCTCTCAGACCCAGTTGTTACTGACCCAAGTCTTCCTGGTGCCCTCAGACCCAGTTGTTACTGACCCAAGTCTTCCTGGTGCCCTGAGACCCATTTGTTACTGACCCAAGTCTTCCTGGTGCCCTCAGACCCAGTTGTTACTGACCCAAGTCTTCCTGGTGCCCTCTGAGACCCAGGGTTAAATCAAGTACCATGACATCCATCACATAGAAATAACGAAGAAGGAAGGAAGGATTGTGTTGTAGGAAATGTGCTCCAGCCAAGGAGAATGGCTCTTCTTTCTTATAATATTATCACTGTACACATTCAGTTCAAAGAACCATGGTCCTCCCGCAGACTCCTGCTCAGCATGGTGTTATATTTGGAATGTGTTGGACTTCGAGAGTCTACAATTGGCACTTGAGTAAGGTTTACTGGTACAAATGGTTCCATGAGTGTTCTGTAGTATGGGATTCGAGTTTATACTTCATACTGTAAATTCTTAAATGATTGCTCACATACAGTATATACTTCCTGATTAGAGAAAATGATGTTTATGTTGGAAACATGGATGACAAATTACATTGGTATATCCTCAACAACATTCCTTTGTTTTCCAAGGAAAATATATGACAAAGTACAAATAAGTACTGTGATAACATTGTTTCTGTTTTTAAATAAGGCGAATATAAATACTCTGTTATATAATCATAATACACAACAACACAATTATTACACTTCTGCTCCATCAGAAGGTAAGAAGGTTTTAAAAAGTCACTCATATTAAGTACACTTTTACATGGGGCACCATTTTAGAGTGTCTTCGGACAGATGTCAAAGATTGTCTCTGCAAACCTTCATATTATAAGCACATAGAAAAAGACAACACTTCTTCCTAATTGCTGACACCTGTATGGTCTTTCAGCAGACAGTCTTAACCCCCCTGGACAAAGAGAGTCAGAGCTCCTATAAACCCTAGTGTAAGATCCCGTCCCCTGTGGCCATTGAGAGTCAGAGCTCCTATAAACCCTAGTGTAAGATCCCGTCCCCTGTGGCCATTGACAAAAGACACTCTGGCAGCGGTAGTGAACACTGTCAGTCAGAGGGTGAGGGGCAACAGAAAGGCTTTTTCAAGTCAAAAGATGCCGCCCTGGGGTCACCTGTATAGATGGATGGGGCAATTAACCTATGTAACCCACTTAGTTTAGCATGGGCTAGCCTTTGCTACCTTAAGTTAGCTTAGCCTAGTCAAGCATATAATGGCTAAACCAAGGTTAAGTTAGCAAAGCATAGCCTCAGACAAACTCCTCCTCGCAGAGGGCCTCCCCCATCAGCAATGAGTGTTTGTTGGGTTCGCTGAGGGCCATGCTGTTGAGGGAGTGCTTTGATTGGAGGGAGTTGATGGAGGTGCGGCTGAAGTTGACAACGCGGTCCAATAGGCTCAGCCTGGGGGAGGAGCGGCGCAGCTCGCCCATGCCGATGTGGACGCTGACGTCTGATAGGCTCGCAGCGTGTCTCTTCTGACTGCCCCGACGAGACTCCAGCAGCTCAGCGCTGGGCTTAGTGTAGCTACAATCAGAGAGAGGAGAGTTAGTGTAGCTACACACAGAGAGAGGAGAGTTAGTGTAGCTACACACAGAGAGAGGAGAGTTAGTGTAGCTACAATCAGAGAGAGGAGAGTTAGTGTAGCTACAAACAGAGAGAGGAGAGTTAGTATAGCTACAAACAGAGAGAGGAGAGTTAGTGTAGCTACAATCAGAGAGAGGAGAGTTAGTGTAGCTACACACAGAGAGAGGAGAGTTAGTGTAGCTACAATCAGAGAGAGGAGAGTTAGTGTAGCTACACACAGAGAGAGGAGAGTTAGTGTAGCTACACACAGAGAGAGGAGAGTTAGTGTAGCTACAATCAGAGAGAGGAGAGTTAGTGTAGCTACAATCAGAGAGAGGAGAGTTAGTGTAGCTACAATCAGAGAGAGGAGAGTTAGTGTAGCTACAATCAGAGAGGGGAGAGTTAGTGTAGCTACAATCAGAGAGAGGAGAGTTAGTGTAGCTACAATCAGAGAGAGGCGAGTTAGTGTAGCTACAATCAGAGAGAGGAGAGTTAGTGTAGCTACAATCAGAGAGAGGAGAGTTAGTGTAGCTACAATCAGAGAGAGGAGAGTTAGTATAGCTACAAACAGAGAGAGGAGAGTTAGTGTAGCTACAAACAGAGAGAGGAGAGTTAGTGTAGCTACATTCAGAGAGAGGAGAGTTAGTGTAGCTACAAACAGAGAGAGGAGAGTTAGTGTAGCTACAAACAGAGAGAGGAGAGTTAGTGTAGCTACAAACAGAGAGAGGAGAGTTAGTGTAGCTACAATCAGAGAGAGGAGAGTTAGTGTAGCTACAATCAGAGAGAGGAGAGTTAGTGTAGCTACAAACAGAGAGAGGAGAGTTAGTGTAGCTACAATCAGAGAGAGGAGAGTTAGTTTAGCTACAAACAGAGAGAGGAGAGTTAGTGTAGCTACAGACAGAGAGAGGAGAGTTAGTGTAGCTACAAACAGAGAGAGGAGAGTTAGTGTAGCTACAAACAGAGAGAGGAGAGTTAGTGTAGCTACAAACAGAGAGAGGAGAGTTAGTGTAGCTACAGACAGAGAGAGGAGAGTTAGTGTAGCTACAAACAGAGAGAGGAGAGTTAGTGTAGCTACAATCAGAGAGAGGAGAGTTAGTGTAGCTACAAACAGAGAGAGGAGAGTTAGTGTAGCTACAAACAGAGAGAGGAGAGTTAGTGTAGCTACAATCAGAGAGAGGAGAGTTAGTGTAGCTACAATCAGAGAGAGGAGAGTTAGTGTAGCTACAAACAGAGAGAGGAGAGTTAGTGTAGCTACAATCAGAGAGAGGAGAGTTAGTGTAGCTACAAACAGAGAGAGGAGAGTTAGTGTAGCTACAATCAGAGAGAGGAGAGTTAGTGTAGCTACAAACAGAGAGAGGAGAGTTAGTGTAGCTACAATCAGAGAGAGGAGAGTTAGTGTAGCTACAAACAGAGAGAGGAGAGTTAGTGTAGCTACAAACAGAGAGGAGAGTTAGTGTAGCTACAAACAGAGAGAGGAGAGTTAGTGTAGCTACAATCAGAGAGAGGAGAGTTAGTGTAGCTACAGACAGAGAGAGGAGAGTTAGTGTAGCTACACACAGAGAGGAGAGTTAGTGTAGCTACACACAGAGAGAGGAGAGTTAGTGTAGCTACAAACAGAGAGAGGAGAGTTAGTGTAGCTACAAACAGAGAGAGGAGAGTTAGTGTAGCTACAGACAGAGAGAGGAGAGTTAGTGTAGCTACAATCAGAGAGAGGAGAGTTAGTGTAGCTACAATCAGAGAGAGGAGAGTTAGTGTAGCTACAATCAGAGAGAGGAGAGTTAGTGTAGCTACAAACAGAGAGAGGAGAGTTAGTGTAGCTACAATCAGAGAGAGGAGAGTTAGTGTAGCTACAAACAGAGAGAGGAGAGTTAGTGTAGCTACAATCAGAGAGAGGAGAGTTAGTGTAGCTACAAACAGAGAGAGGAGAGTTAGTGTAGCTACAATCAGAGAGAGGAGAGTTAGTGTAGCTACAAACAGAGAGAGGAGAGTTAGTGTAGCTACAAACAGAGAGGAGAGTTAGTGTAGCTACAAACAGAGAGAGGAGAGTTAGTGTAGCTACAGACAGAGAGAGGAGAGTTAGTGTAGCTACAAACAGAGAGAGGAGAGTTAGTGTAGCTACAAACAGAGAGAGGAGAGTTAGTGTAGCTACAATCAGAGAGAGGAGAGTTAGTGTAGCTACAATCAGAGAGAGGAGAGTTAGTGTAGCTACAATCAGAGAGAGGAGAGTTAGTGTAGCTACAAACAGAGAGAGGAGAGTTAGTGTAGCTACAATCAGAGAGAGGAGAGTTAGTGTAGCTACAAACAGAGAGAGGAGAGTTAGTGTAGCTACAATCAGAGAGAGGAGAGTTAGTGTAGCTACAAACAGAGAGAGGAGAGTTAGTGTAGCTACAATCAGAGAGAGGAGAGTTAGTGTAGCTACAAACAGAGAGAGGAGAGTTAGTGTAGCTACAAACAGAGAGGAGAGTTAGTGTAGCTACAAACAGAGAGAGGAGAGTTAGTGTAGCTACAGACAGAGAGAGGAGAGTTAGTGTAGCTACAAACAGAGAGAGGAGAGTTAGTGTAGCTACAAACAGAGAGAGGAGAGTTAGTGTAGCTACAATCAGAGAGAGGAGAGTTAGTGTAGCTACAAACAGAGAGAGGAGAGTTAGTGTAGCTACAAACAGAGAGAGGAGAGTTAGTGTAGCTACAATCAGAGAGAGGAGAGTTAGTGTAGCTACAAACAGAGAGAGGAGAGTTAGTGTAGCTACAATCAGAGAGAGGAGAGTTAGTGTAGCTACAAACAGAGAGAGGAGAGTTAGTGTAGCTACAGACAGAGAGAGGAGAGTTAGTGTAGCTACAAACAGAGAGAGGAGAGTTAGTGTAGCTACAAACAGAGAGAGGAGAGTTAGTGTAGCTACAATCAGAGAGAGGAGAGTTAGTGTAGCTACAAACAGAGAGAGGAGAGTTAGTGTAGCTACAAACAGAGAGAGGAGAGTTAGTGTAGCTACAATCAGAGAGAGGAGAGTTAGTGTAGCTACAAACAGAGAGAGGAGAGTTAGTGTAGCTACAATCAGAGAGAGGAGAGTTAGTGTAGCTACAAACAGAGAGAGGAGAGTTAGTGTAGCTACAATCAGAGAGAGGAGAGTTAGTGTAGCTAAAAACAGAGAGAGGAGAGTTAGTGTAGCTACAAACAGAGAGAGGAGAGTTAGTGTAGCTACACACAGAGAGGGGAGAGTCATAACACACTAAGACACTACAAGTTGCAGTTCAGTTCTGGATTTAGAGTAACTGCAAGAAGAGGGTGGTTAGGAGAGCTAAGACACACACACACAATACTCAAATACCACAGTTTGATGGGAAACTGGCCACTCTGCTAACTCACCATTTGAGTAGTAGAGAGGACAGCACCACAGAGACAGAGGAGAAGGCCATGGCAGCGGAACCCATCCATGGCTGGAGAACCAGACCAACGGGCATGAACACACCAGCAGCGATAGGGATCCCCACCAGGTTATAGATGAGAGCAAACACAAAGTTGATCCTGATTCTCTCCACAGTCTTCTTGGAAAGGTCAATACTCCCCACCACATCCAGCAGGTCATTCTGGACAGTGGATTGAGAGCGCGAGAGATGGGGGAGAGAGAGCGCGAGAGATGGGGGAGAGAGAGAGAGATGAGAGACGGGGGTGAGAGAGATGGGAGAGAGAGAGAGAGAGAGCGAGAGATGGGGGCGAGAGAGAGAGAGAGAGAGAGATATGAGAGAGACGGGGGTGAGAGAGAGAGAGAGAGAGAGATGAGGGCGAGAGAGAGAGAGATGAGAGAGACGGGGGCGAGAGAGAGAGAGAGAGAGATGGGGGCGAGAGAGAGAGAGAGAGAGAGAGAGAGAGATGAGAGAGATGGGGGCGAGAGAGATGGGAGAGAGATGAGAGAGACGGGGGCGAGAGAGATGAGAGAGAGAGAGAGAGAGAGAGAGAGAGATGGGGGCGAGAGAGATGAGAGAGAGAGAGAGAGAGAGAGAGAGAGATGAGAGAGACGGGGGCGAGAGAGAGAGAGAGAGATGAGAGAGATGGGAGAGAGAGAGAGAGAGATGAGAGAGACGGGGCGAGAGAGATGGGAGAGAGAGAGAGAGAGAGAGAGAGAGAGAGAGAGAGAGAGAGAGAGAGAGAGAGAGAGAGACAGAGAGATGAGAGAGAGAGAGAGAGATGAGAGAGAGAGATGGGGGCGAGAGAGATGGGAGAGAGAGAAAGAGAGATGAGAGAGACGGGAGCGAGAGAGATGGGAGAGAGAGAGAGAGAGAGATGAGAGAGACGGGGGCGAGAGAGAGAGAGAGAGAGATGAGAGAGATGGGGGCGAGGGAGAGAGAGAGAGAGATGAGAGAGACGGGGGCGAGAGAGAGAGAGAGAGAGAGAGAGAGAGAGAGAGAGAGAGATGGGGCGAGAGAGATGGGAGAGAGAGAGAGAGAGATGAGAGACGGGGGCGAGAGAGATGGGAGAGAGAGAGAGAGAGAGACGGGGCGAGAGAGAGAGAGAGAGAGAGAGATGGGAGAGAGAGAGAGAGATGGGAGAGAGAGAGAGAGAGAATGAGAGATAGAGAGAGAGAGAGACGGGGGCGAGAGAGATGGGAGAGAGAGAGGAGAGAGAGAGAGACAGAGAGACAGAGAGAGAGAGAGACAGAGAGAGAGAGAGAGACAGAGAGACAGAGAGAGAGAGACAGAGAGAGAGAGAGAGAGAGAAAGTAAAACTTAGTATATGAGACAAACTGAGCTTTACCGTTAAAATAACATTTAGCAATTCTTAAAAACCCATTTGAGGCAGACAGAAGACAGGGAGGCAGACAGAAGACAGGGAGGCAGACAGAAGACAGGGAGGCAGACAGAAGACAGGGAGGCAGACAGAAGACAGGGAGGCAGACAGAAGACAGGGAGGCAGACAGAAGACAGGTGACAGGTAGGCAGACAGAGGACAGATGACAGGGTGGCAGATAGAGGACAGATGACAGGTAGGCAGACAGAGGACAGATGACAGGTAGGCAGACAGAGGACAGATGACAGGTAGGCAGACAGTGGTCAAAGGACAGAGGACAGATAACAGGCAGATAACAGGGAGGCAGACAGAGATGAGAAGATAAAAGGGGAAACCGAGACATTAACATCTAGCGATTCTCAGACATGTTAACATCTAGCGATTCTCAGACATATTAACATCTAGCGATTCTCAGACATATTAACATCTAGCGATTATCAGAAAGAAAATGTGGCGCCGGAGATTTGACCGGCAAAATTTTAATTCACCAGACATTTGAGAAATGTACCTGACCCATATCCATTGGGCGCGTAACCTGATTAGGGCGTCCACCCACGGTGCTCAGAATGACAGAAATCATGCATAGTCACTTTACAAATTATTGGATGGATGGATGAGATCTAAAAGCTTCTGCCAGTGGCTCGATAGCCAAAGAAAAAAGGAGAGGACTAGCAGGGCAACCCTGTCTTGTGCCATGTGATCGAGAGAACTGGGAGGAAACATTTCCATTAGTCAGGATCTGAGCTACCGGACATTTGTACATTAATCTAATCAGACCTACAGTGGGGAGAACAAGTATTTGATACACTGCCGATTTTGCAGGTTTTCCTACTTACAAAGCATGTAGAGGTCTGTAATTTTTTATCATAGGTACACTTCAACTGTGAGAGACGGAATCTAAAACAAAAATCCAGAAAATCACATTGTATGATTTTAAAGTAATTAATTTGCATTTTATTGCATGACATAAGTATTTGATCACCTACCAACCAGTAAGAATTCCGGCTCTCACAGACCTGTTCGTTTTTCTTTAAGAAGCCCTCCTGTTCTCCACTCATTACCTGTATTAACTGCACCTGTTTGAACTCGTTACCTGTATAAAAGACACCTGTCCACACACTCATCAAACAGACTCCAACCTCTCCACAATGGCCAAGACCAGAGAGCTGTGTAAGGACATCAGGGATAAAATTGTAGACCTGCACAAGGCTGGGGTGGGCTACAGGACAATAGGCAAGCAGCTTGGTGAGAAGGCAACAACTGTTGGCGCAATTATTAGAAAATGGAAGAAGTTCAAGATGACGGTCAATCACCCTCAGTCTGGGGCTCCATGCAAGATCTCACCTCGTGGGGCATCAATGATCATGAGGAAGGTGAGGGATCAGCCCAGAATTACACGGCAGGACCTGGTCAATGACCTGAAGAGAGCTGGGACCACAGTCTCAAAGAAAACCATTACTAACACACTACGCCGTCATGGATTAAAATCCTGCAGCGCACGCAAGGTCCCCCTGCTCAAGCCAGCGCATGTCCAGGCCCGTCTGAAGTTTGCCAATGACCATCTGGATGATCCAGAGGAGGAATGGGAGAAGGTCATGTAGTCTGATGAGACAAAAATAGAGCTTTTTGGTTTAAACTCCACTCGCCGTGTTTGGAGGAAGAAGAAGGATGAGTACAACCCCAAGAACACCATCCCAACCGTGAAGCATGGAGGTGTAAACATCATTCTTTGGGAATGCTTTTCTGCAAAGGGGACAGGACGACTGCACCGTATTGAGGGGAGGATGGATGGGGCCATGCATCGCGAGATCTTGGCCAACAACCTCCTTCCCTCAGTAAGAGCACTGAAGATGGGTCGTGGCTGGGTCTTCCAGCATGACAACGACCCGAAACACACAGCCAGGGCAACTAAGGAGTGGCTCCGTAAGAAGCATCTCAAGTTCCTGGAGTGGCATAGCCAGTCTCCAGACCTGAACCCAATAGAACATCTTTGGAGGGAGCTGAAAGTCTGTATTGCCCAGCGACAGCCCCGAAACCTGAAGGATCTGGAGAAGGTCTGTATGGAGGAGTGGGCCAAAATCCCTGCTGCAGTGTGTGCAAACCTGGTCAAGACCTACATTAAACGTATGATCTCTGTAATTGCAAACAAAGGTTTCTGTACCAAATATTAAGTTCTGCTTTTCTGATGTATCAAATACTTATGTCATGCAATAAAATGCTAATTAATTACTTTAAAATCATACAATGTGTTTTTCTGGATTTTTGTTTTAGATTCCGTCTCTCACAGTTGAAGTGTACCTATGATAAAAATTACAGACCTCTACATACTTTGTAAGTAGGAAAACCTGCAAAATCAGCAGTGTATCAAATACTTGTTCTCCCCACTGTACATACTTAGGTCCAATATTCATCCTATGTAAAACTTCAAACAGGTAGTAACATTCTATGCGTTCAAAAGCTTTTTTCCGCATCTAATGAAGCCGCCACTACAGGTTCTTGGTCATTCTCTACATAATATTAAATAATCTGATATCAGGAGATGAGCGGTTTCTTACAAAGCCTGTTTGGTCCATATTTACATTTACATTTTAGTCATTTAGCAGACGCTCTTATCCAGAGCGACTTACAGTTAGTGAATACATTTTTGTATTTTGTATTTTTTATACTGGCCCCCCGTGGAAATCGAACCCACAACCCTGGCGTTGCAAACGCCATGCTCTATCAACTGAGCTACATCCCTGCCGGCCATTCCCTCCCCTACCCTGGACGACGCTGGGCCAATTGTGCGCCGCCCATGAGTCTCCCGGTCGCGGCCGGCTGCGACAGAGCCTGGATTCGAACCAGGATCTCTAGTGGCACAGTTAGCACTGCATCGCAGACCACTGCGCCACTCAGGAGACTATCATATCAACCAAGTCAGGAAGAACCTTATCTAGTCTAAGAGCTATGAGTTTTGCAAGAATGTTATATGAAGTGTTCAATAAAGATATTGGTCTACACGACCCACAAAGCAGAGGATCTTTCCCGGGTTTTAACAACACTGTGATCAGTGCTTGTTCCAGTGCGTCTGGGAGCGTTTCTGTCTCTATGGCATAATTAAACATATTGCAAAGGGGCTCAATTAGTTTGGGTAAAAAGGATCTATAGAATTCAATAGGGAATCCGTCTAACCCTGGTGATTTTCCGCCAGCAGTGTTGAAAATGGATTCCCTAATTTCCTCAGATGTAATCTCTTTCTCCAAGTACTCTCTATCCTCATTAGTTAAAAGCTTGTAAATTGAGTTTGTTCAAAAACTCCTGCGTTGTGTCAGGGGCATCCCCTGCAGACTTGTACAATGTTTCATACTCCGGCGGAGCGCCAAAAGCGATGACCACAAACGCACTCAAGCAGCGCAGGAAAAAAGACATCAAGCTATGATGAATAAATGAAAACCTTTACCAGACGATAACTATTATCCCTGAAATATAACATAGAGACAATTAGTTAAACAATCGCCATCATCCTGAGTTCACCCTCCCAACCACCCCAAAAAAAATATATATATACAGTGGCAAGAGAAAGTATGTGAACCCTTTGGAATTACCTGGATTTCTGCATAAATTGATCATCAAATTTGATCTGATCTTCATCTAAGTCACAACAATATAGAAACACAGTCTGCTTAAACTAATAACACACAAATTATTGTATTTTTCTTGTCTATATTGAATACATCATTTAAACATTCACAGTGTAGGTTGGAAAAAGTATGTGAACCATGGTTTGGGGCTGCTTTGCTGCCTCAGGACCTGGACAGCTTGCTATCATCGACAGAAAAATTAATTCCCAAGTTTATCAAGACATTTTGCAGGAGAATGTAAGGCTATCTGTCCGCCAAATGAAGCTCAACAGAAGTTGGGTGATGCAGCAGGACAACGACCCAAAACACAGAAGTAAATCAACACCCGAATGGCTTCAACAGAAGAAAGTGGCCCAGTCAGAGTCCCGACCTCCTGGCCCAGTCAGAGTCCCGACCTCCTGGCCCGGTCAGAGTCCCGACCTCCTGGCCCAATCAGAGTCCTGACCTCCTGGCCCAATCAGAGTCCCGATATCAACCCGATTGAGATGCTGTGGCTTGACCTCAAGAGAGTGGTTCACACCAGACATCCCAAGAATATGGCTGAACTGAAACAGTTTTGTAAAGAGGAATGGTCCAAAATTCCTCCTGACCGTTGTGCACGTCTGATCCACAACTACAGAAAACGTTTGGTTGAGGTTATTGCTGCCAAAGGAGGGTCAACCAGTTATTAAATCCAAGGGTTCACATACTTTTTCCACCCTGCACTGTGAATGTTTAAATGATGTATTCATTAAAGACATGAAAACGTATAATTGTTTGTGTGTTATTAGTTTAAGCAGACTGTGTTTGTCTACTGTTGTGACTTAGATGAAGATCAGATCAAATCTTATGACCCATTTCGGCAGAAATCCAGCTAATTCCAAAGGGTTCAAATACTTTTTTTTGCCACTGTATATGCGCACGTGTGTGCATGTACACACACACAACTGTACAGCTATCAGCTAGCTGGCAGTTAGGTGGCCAGCCAGTGAGTAACTTCTCCCTGCCTCTGTATCACTAACGCTAGCATACATCTCTAACAATAAACAAGCCAGCAAACGTAATAGTAGCTCAAATTCCCTGAAGTAATATAAACAACATAGTTAGGCTTGAAACCCAGTCTAAAGTCACATAACTATTTAACCAAACCCGACCTCTATGCGTAAAATAAAAGTATACAGAAAAAAAATTGCATAGTGTGGCTTTAGTTATACTCACACCCTTGTAAACGTAGCGAGCTGGCTAAATAGCGCAGCCAACATTAACTATGATCCAACGTTACCTCGCAAGTCATTATCGCACTTGCCATCTATCCAGCCAGCCGTGCCAGCCAGTCGATCCAATGAGTCATCTCGTTGTATCCTCATGATCTAACAGTTCACTATCCACTGTATCCAAGTTCAAAAGACAGTTCCTCATGATGGAGTAGACGGGAACAAGTCAGGGAGTTCTTTCCTCATGTATGTTTCAGCCGTCTTCACAAAGTCAAACTTGCGCTCACCATTCTTGGTTTCCATCCAGAAAGTCGCCGGTTAGCGCAGGCCGTATGCCAAGCCTCCTCTTGTGTGGTATGGGAGAAAGATCCGGAAAGATCATGATTCTGGCATCTCCGTACTTGAGCTCTCCCTTTGCTCGGGCAGCAGAGAGGATGCGGACAGAGTCCTGGTACCGTAGAAATGTAATGACAAATGCCCTGGGTGCAACCTGGCCAGGCAGCCGCCTCCGTAGCGTGCGATGGGCCCTTTCGATTTCCAGTGGGTGCACATCATTTTTGATGAGGCGTTCTGAAAGTGTCTCTTGGATTTCTGTTATACAGTGGGGAAAAAAAGTATTTAGTCAGCCACCAATTGTGCAAGTTCTCCCACTTAAAAAGATGAGAGAGGCCTGTAATTTTCATCATAGGTACACGTCAACTATGACAGACAAAATGAGAAAAAACAATCCAGAAAATCACATTCTAGGATTTTTTATGAATTTATTTGCAAATTATGGTGGAAAATAAGTATTTGTTCAATAACAAAAGTTTCTCAATACTTTGTTATATACCCTTTGTTGGCAATGACACAGGTCAAACGTTTTCTGTAAGTCTTCACAAGGTTTTCACACACTGTTGCTGGTATTTTGGCCCATTCCTCCATGCAGATCTCCTCTAGAGCAGTGATGTATTGGGGCTGTCGCTGGGCAACACGGACTTTCAACTCCCTCCAAAGATTTTCTATGGGGTTGAGATCTGGAGACTGGCTAGGCCACTCCAGGACCTTGAAATGCTTCTTACGAAGCCACTCCTTCGTTGCCCGGGCGGTGTGTTTGGGATCATTGTCATGCTGAAAGACCCAGCCACGTTTCATCTTCAATGCCCTTGCTGATGGAAGGAGGTTTTCACTCAAAATCTCACGATACATGGCCCCATTCATTCTTTCCTTTACACGGATCAGTCGTCCTGGTCCCTTTGCAGAAAAACAGCCCCAAAGCATGATGTTTCCACCCCCATGCTTCACAGTAGGTATGGTGTTCTTTGGATGCAACTCAGCATTCTTTGTCCTCCAAACACGACGAGTTTAGTTTTTACCAAAAAGTTAAATTTTGGTTTCATCTGACCATATGACATTCTCCCAATCCTCTTCTGGATCATCCAAATGCACTCTAGCAAACTTCAGACGGGCCTGGACATGTACTGGCTTAAGCAGGGGGACACGTCTGGCACTGCAGGAGTCCCTGGCGGCGTAGTGTGTTACTGATGGTAGGCTTTGTTACTTTGGTCCCAGCTCTCTGCAGGTCATTCACTAGGTCCCCCCGTGTGGTTCTGGGATTTTTGCTCACTGTTCTTGTGATAATTTTGACCCCACGGGGTGAGATCTTGCGTGGAGCCCCAGATCGAGGGAGATTATCAGTGGTCTTGTATGTCTTCCATTTCCTAATAATTGCTCCCACAGTTGATTTCTTCAAACCAAGCTGCTTACCTATTGCAGATTCAGTCTTCCCAGCCTGGTGCAGGTCTACAATTTTGTTTCTGGTGTCTTTTGACAGCTCTTTGGTCTTGGCCATAGTGGAGTTTGGAGTGTGACTGTTTGAAGTTGTGGACAGGTGTCTTTTATACTGATAACAAGTTCAAACAGGTGCCATTAATACAGGTAACGAGTGGAGGACAGAGGAGCCTCTTAAAGAAGAAGTTACAGGTCTGTGAGAGCCAGAAATCTTGCTTGTTTGTAGGTGACCAAATACTTATTTTCCACCATAATTTGCAAATAAATTCATAAAAAATCCTACAATGTGATTTTCTGGATTTTTTTTCTCAATTTGTCTGGCATAGTTGACGTGTACCTATGATGAATATTACAGGCCTCTCTCATCTTTTTAAGTGGGAGAACTTGCACAATTGGTGGCTGACTAAATACTTTTTTTCCCCACTGTACCTTGTCCATCTCCATTCTGAACCATGCTGGTGCTTCTTCCGAGCTAGCATCCGCCGAGGCCGAAGACGGGCTGTCAGAGGGGGGCACTTTTCCATGCCTCGTCTGAGGCTTTGCAAGATTGGGCATCTTTTGTTTTGGCGATAAAATAGTTGTTTTAACTTCCAACTCACTATTAACGAACAGGCAAACCGTGTCAAAATGCCTTTACAAATTGCTAAAGTTAGAGGACGCAACGCAGACTCGTCTTCTTAGAGCTTCGACATTGCCGGAAGTCCTCATCGTAGCTCTTTTTAATCGTGGCCATCAAAACTGTTAACACACGATTGCATTTAGAATTGTTGTGCAATTGGGCTTATAAAAGCATGTTTCACTCCGGCAGCAACAATGAGCTGTTTGAGAAGCCGTAGCAGCAGCTTTCGCTCCATCTTGACAGATTTCCGCTCATCATGCTGTGATGAATATGATACATAACGATTTACGAAGCTCCAATTAAATTCCACTAAAGTATGCAAATGAACCTATAGACCAATAAGCATGTATTTCCATCAATGAATAGGCAAAAAAAAAAGCATAATTTTGCAATGGGATTTTTTTTCTTGTCCCGGGCAATTGGACGGTGTCAATTTTATTCATCAGCTTTTCATTTCATTTTTTGGGCCAAAAGCCAGCTATTACTGGCTAACAGAAACCCTGAGACAGACATATTAACATGTAGAGATTATCAGACAGACATATTAACATGTAGAGATTATCAGACAGACATATTAACATGTAGAGATTATCAGACAGACATATTAACATGTCGAGATTATCAGACAGACATATTAACATGTCGAGATTATCAGACAGACATATTAACATGTCGAGATTATCAGACAGACATATTAACATGTCGGGATTATCAGACAGACATATTAACATGTCGAGATTATCAGACAGACATATTAACATGTCGGGATTATCAGACAGACATGTTAACATGTCGAGATTATCAGACAGACATATTAACATGTCGAGATTATCAGACAGACATATTAACATGTCGAGATTATCAGACAGACATATTAACATGTCGAGATTATCAGACAGACATATTAACATGTCGAGATTATCAGACAGACATATTAACATGTCGAGATTATCAGACAGACATATTAACATGTCGAGATTATCAGACAGACATATTAACATGTCGAGATTATCAGACAGACATATTAACATGTCGAGATTATCAGACAGACATATTAACATGTCGAGATTATCAGACAGACATATTAACATGTAGAGATGATCAGACAGACATATTAACATGTCGAGATTATCAGACAGACATATTAACATGTCGAGATTATCAGACAGACATATTAACATGTCGAGATTATCAGACAGACATATTAACATGTCGAGATTATCAGACAGACATATTAACATGTCGAGATTATCAGACAGACATGTTAACATGTCGAGATTATCAGACAGACATATTAACATGTAGGGATTATCAGACAGACATATTAACATGTCGAGATTATCAGACAGACATATTAACATGTCGAGATTATCAGACAGACATTAACATGTCGAGATTATCAGACAGACATATTAACATGTCGAGATTATCAGACAGACATATTAACATGTCGAGATTATCAGACAGACATGTTAACATGTAGAGATTATCAGACAGACATATTAACATGTCGAGATTATCAGACAGACATATTAACATGTCGAGATTATCAGACAGACATGTTAACATGTCGAGATTATCAGACAGACATATTAACATGTCGAGATTATCAGACAGACATATTAACATGTCGAGATTATCAAACAGACATATTAACATGTCGAGATTATCAGACAGACATATTAACATGTCGAGATTATCAGACAGACATATTAACATGTCGAGATTATCAGACAGACATGTTAACATGTAGAGATTATCAGACAGACATTAACATGTCGAGATTATCAGACAGACATATTAACATGTCGAGATTATCAGACAGACATATTAACATGTCGAGATTATCAGACAGACATATTAACATGTCGGGATTATCAGACAGACATATTAACATGTCGAGATTATCAGACAGACATATTAACATGTCGAGATTATCAGACAGACATATTAACATGTAGAGATTATCAGACAGACATATTAACATGTAGAGATTATCAGACAGACATATTAACATGTGGAGATTATCAGACAGACATATTAACATGTCGAGATTATCAGACAGACATATTAACATTTCGAGATTATCAGACAGACATATTAACATGTCGAGATTATCAGACAGACATGTTAACATGTCGAGATTATCAGACAGACATATTAACATGTCGAGATTATCAGACAGACATATTAACATGTCAAAATTATCAGACAGACATGTTAACATGTCGAGATTATCAGACAGACATATTAACATGTCGAGATTATCAGACAGACATATTAACATGTAGAGATTATCAGACAGACATATTAACATGTCGAGATTATCAGACAGACATGTTAACATGTCGAGATTATCAGACAGACATATTAACATGTCGAGATTATCAGACAGACATGTTAACATGTCGAGATTATCAGACAGACATATTAACATGTCGAGATTATCAGACAGACATATTAACATGTCGAGATTATCAGACAGACATATTAACATGTCGAGATTATCAGACAGACATATTAACATGTCGAGATTATCAGACAGACATATTAACATGTCGAGATTATCAGACAGACATATTAACATGTAGGGATTATCAGACAGACATATTAACATGTCGAGATTATCAGACAGACATATTAACATGTCGAGATTATCAGACAGACATATTAACATGTCGAGATTATCAGACAGACATATTAACATGTCGAGATTATCAGACAGACATGTTAACATGTAGGGATTATCAGACAGACATATTAACATGTCGAGATTATCAGACAGACATTAACATGTCGAGATTATCAGACAGACATATTAACATGTCGAGATTATCAGACAGACATATTAACATGTCGAGATTATCAGACAGACATATTAACATGTCGAGATTATCAGACAGACATATTAACATGTCGAGATTATCAGACAGACATATTAACATGTCGAGATTATCAGACAGACATGTTAACATGTCGAGATTATCAGACAGACATATTAACATGTCGAGATTATCAGACAGACATATTAACATGTCGAGATTATCAGACAGACATATTAACATGTAGAGATTATCAGACAGACATGTTAACATGTAGAGATTATCAGACAGACATGTTAACATGTAGAGATTATCAGACAGACATGTTAACATGTAGAGATTATCAGACAGACAGACATTAACATGTAGGGATTATCAGACAGACATGTTAACATGTAGAGATTATCAGACAGACAGACATTAACATGTAGGGATTATCAGACAGACAGGCAGACATATTAACATGTAACCACACCAAGTCTAGTCTTGCCCTCTTCTCCTCACCCTGATCAGCACCACATCAGCTGCCTCTATGGCCACGTCAGTGCCCGTTCCTATGGCGATGCCAACATCTGCCATGGCCAGAGCGGGCGAGTCGTTGACCCCGTCACCCACCATGGCCACCCTCTTCCCTGCCTGCTGCAGCTGCTCTACCATGGCAACCTTGTGGGATGGCAGCACCTCCGCAAACACCTTCCTGATACCCACCTGGAGGAGAGACAGAGACAGCTAAATTACAGTTCACAAAGCCACTATAAAACTACATGTGGGTTCTTTAGCAGATGCTCTTATTACAGAGTGACTTACAAAACGACATTCCTTTTCATCTGCAAATAATGTTCTGGTTCAGTGCATTCATTCATCAAAATCCCAAGCCATTATATTTGCATGTAGTAGTCTATGTAGTCTCCTAAACACAGCTCTTTGATGGCTTGAATAACCTGAGTTGGGAAGATGAAATGTGTACATGGATCCCCAGACCTTATGAAGACCACCTAGCCAATCCAGTCCTGTCCCGTACCTGAGCAGCGATGGCCTGTGCCGTCCTGCTGTTGTCTCCAGTCATCAGAATCACTTCCAGACCCATGGCCTGCAGGGTGTGAACCACCAACTCTGCCTCTGGCTTCACTGTGTCTGCTATGGCTATCATCGCACAAAGCAGACCTACACAGAGAGAGAAGGAGAGGGTGACAGAGGGAGAGAGACAGAGGGAGAGAGACAGAGGGAGAGACAGAGGGAGAGACAGACAGAGAGACAGAGGTAGAGAGCAGGAGAGACAGAGGGAGAGAGAGGGAGAGACAGGGGTGGTGGTGAGAGAGAGAGGGGTGGTGAGAGAGAGAGAGGGGTGGTGAGAGAGAGGGGGTGGAGAGAGAGAGACAGAGGGAGAGGGTGGTGAGAGATGAGAGAGAAAGAGATGGTGGTGAGAGAGAGCGAGGGTGGTGAGAGAAAGGGTGGTGAGAGACAGAGAGAGAGAGAGGGTGGTGAGAGAGAGAGAGAGAGAGGGTGGTGAGAGAGAGACAGAGGGTGGTGAGAGAGCGGGAGAGGGTAGTGAGAGAAAGAGAGAGAGAGAGAGAGAGAGTGGTAGGAGAGAGAGAGTGGGTGGTGAGAGAGAGAGAGAGTGGTGGTGAGAGAGAGGGGGTGGAGAGAGAGAGACAGAGGAAGAGGGTGGTGAGAGACAGACAGAGAGAGACAGAGTGGTGAGAGATGAGATAGAGAAAGAGAGGGTGGTGAGAGAGAGCGAGGGTGGTGAGAGAAAGGGTGGTGAGAGACAGAGAGAGAGAGAGGGTGGTGAGAGAGAAAGAGAGAGAGGGTGGAGAGAGAGCGGGAGAGGGTAGTGAGAGAAAGAGAGAGAGTGGTAGGAGAGAGAGTGGGTGGTGAGAGAGAGAGGGAGAGGGTGGTAGGAGAGAGAGGGAGGGGGTGGTGAGAGAGGGTAGTGGTAGGAGAGAGGGGGAGGTGAGAGACAGAAGGAGAGGGTGGTGAGAGAGAGGGTGGTGAGAGAGATTGAGAGAGAGAGAGAGAGGAAGAGGGTGGTGAGAGAGGGAGGTGAGAGAGAGAGTGGTTAGAGAGAGAGAGGGAGAAGGTAGTGAGTGAGGGTGGTAGGAGAGAGAGAGAGTGGGTGGTGAGAGACAGAGGGAGGTGAGAGAGAGGGTGGTAGGAGAGAGAGGGGGAGGGTGGTGAGAGAGGGTGGAGAGAGAGGAAGAGGGAGAGGGTGGTGAGAGAGAGGGAGGTGAGAGAGAGTGGTTAGAGAGAGAGAGTGGTGAGAGAGAGAGAGGGTGGTGAGAGAGTGAGAGAGGGTGGTGAGAGAGAGAGAGAGAGAGAGAGGGGTAGGAGAGAGAGAGAGTGGGTGGTGAGAGAGACAGAGGGAGAGGGTGGTAGGAGAGGGTGGTAGGAGAGAGGGGAGGTGAGAGAGAGAGAGAGGGAGAGGGTGGTGAGAGAGAGAGAGACAAAATCATCCTTAGTGTACAACGTAAAACACCAAATAATGCATGCAGAGCAGAATTAGGCCGATCCCCGCTAATTATCAAAATCCAGAAAAGAGCTGTTAAATTCTATAACCACCTAAAAGGAAGCGATTCCCAAACCTTTCATAACAAAGCCATCACATACAGAGAGATGAACTTGGAGAAGAGTCCCCTAAGCAAGCTGGTCCTGGGGCTCTGTTCACAAACACAAACAGACCCCACAGAGCCCCAGGACAACAACACAATTAGACCCAACCAAATCATGAGAAAACAAAAATATAATTACTTGACACATTGGAAAGAACAAACAAAAAAACAGAGCAAACTAGAATGCTATTTGGCCCTAAACAGAGAGTACACAGTGGCAGAATAACTGACCACTGTGACTAACCCAAACTTAAGGAAAGCTTTGACTATGTACAGACTCAGTGAGCATAGCCTTGCTATTGAGAAAGGCCGCTGTAGGCAGACCTGGCTCTCAAGAGAAGACAGGCTATGTGCACACTGCCCACAAAATGAGGTGGAAACTGAGCTGCACTTCCTAACCTCCTGCCAAATGTATGACCATATTAGAGACACATATTTCCCTCAGATTACAGCGATCCACAAAGAATTAGACCTGTTGCCACAAGAAAAGGGCAACCAGTGAAGAACAAACACCATTGTAAATACAACCCATATTTATGTTTATTTATTTTCCCATTTGTACTTTAACTATTTTCACATTGTTACAACACTGTATATATACATAATATGACATTTGAAATGTCTTTATTATTTTGGAACTTCTGAGTGTAATGTTTACTGTTAATATTTATTGTTTATTTCACTTTTGTTTACTATGTACTTCACTTGCTTTGGCAATGTTAACAATGTATGTGGTCCTCTGTAGCTCAGCTGGTAGAGCACGGCGCTTGTAACGCCAAGGTAGTGGGTTCGATCCCCGGGACCACCCATACACAAAAATGTATGCACGCACGACTGTAAGTCGCTTTGGATAAAAGCGTCTGCTAAATGGCATATTATTTATTATATTATAACATACGTTTCCCATGCCAATAAAGCCCTTAAATTAAATGTAATTGAGAGAGAGAGGTTATAGACTCAACAACACAATGGATTAAATGGCTATGCTCCAATATCCATACTAGAATTCCATGTAGAATGAAGCAGTATATTGGGAATACATTCTAAGTGTTATGCTAGTGTTGATATTAGAAGGCTACTCAGAGCTATTAGCATTTTTCTAATACCCATCCAATCTTTTTAGATGTAGAAGTGCCTCGGGGTCATGGATAATAGAAAATTGGGAGCCACTGTCAGAGTACTTATTGTGCATCCCACACACACACACACACACAACTCACCGTCGACAGCCACCAGTACAGCAGTGCGTCCCCTGCGTTCATGTTCAGTCATGGTCTCATCTACATCAGGTCTGATCTGGAGTCCGTTCCTCCTCATCCACTCCCTGTTCCCCATCAACACCACATAGGACGCTGTCTGTACCAGGGCTTTGGAGGAACAGACAGTGAGGTTACTGGTTCCCCATCAACACCACATAGGACGCTGTCTGCACCAGGGCTTTGGAGGAACAGACAGTGAGGTTACTGGTTCCCCATCAACACCACATAGGACGCTGTCTGTACCAGGGCTATAGAGGAACAGACAGAGAGGTTCCTGGTTCCCCATCAACACCACATAGGACGCTATAGCCCTGGTGCAGACAGAGGAACAGACAGAGAGGTTACTGGTTCCCTATCAACACCACATAGGACGCTATAGCCCTGGTGCAGACAGAGGAACAGACAGAGAGGTTCCTGGTTCCCCATCAACACCACATAGGACGCTATAGCCCTGGTGCAGACAGAGGAACAGACAGAGAGGTTCCTGGTTCCCCATCAACACCACATAGGACGCTATAGCCCTGGTGCAGACAGAGGAACAGACAGTGAGGTTACTGGTTCCCTATCAACACCACATAGGACGCTATAGCCCTGGTGCAGACAGAGGAACAGACAGAGAGGTTCCTGGTTCCCCATCAACACCACATAGGACGCTATAGCCCTGGTGCAGACAGAGGAACAGACAGAGAGGTTACTGGTTCCCCATCAACACCACATAGGACGCTGTCTGTACCAGGGCTATAGAGGAACAGACAGAGAGGTTCCTGGTTCCCCATCAACACCACATAGGACGCTATAGCCCTGGTGCAGACAGAGGAACAGACAGAGAGGTTACTGGTTCCCCATCAACACCACATAGGACGCTGTCTGCACCAGGGCTATTTAGGAACAGAGGGGAATAGGGGTTAGACTAGAACGTAGCCTAGAATGTAGGCAGAATGTATAGCATGCATTTGATGGATGCAGTGGAAACACTGGGGAATCTTTAGGCCTTACGTTGAATAATAATTGACAATAAGGGGTAACTCAGGGTTGTGTTTTCATTCCACTTCAAAAATTAATAATAAAGGCCCTCCGAGCGGCGCAGCGGTCTAAGGCACTGCATCGCAGTGCTTGAGGCGTCACTACAGACCCGGGTTCGATCCCGGGCTGTGTGGCGACCGGGAGAACAATGAGGCGGCGCACAATTGGCCCAGCGTCGTCCGGGTTAGGGGAGGGTTTGGCCGGCTGGGATGTCCTTGTCCCATCGCGCTCTTAGCGACTCCTGTGGCGGGCCGGGCACATGCACGCTGACACGGTCGCCAGTTGTACAGTGTTTCCTCCGACACATTGGTGCGGCTGGCTTAAGCGAGCAGTGTGTCAGGAAGCAGTGCGGCTTGGCAGAATCATGTTTCGGAGGACGCATGGCTCTCGACCTTCGCATCTCCTGAGTCCATACGAGAGTTACAGCGATGGGACAAGACCGTAACTACCAATTGGGGAGAAAAAGGGGTAAAAATAAATACATTAAAATAGTAAAATAGCTGCCCTATTTTAGACCACATATCCAAGTACATACTGAGAGGCTGGGGGTCCATGATGAGCAGGTGTGAGCCTGGCCTGGAGTCACTGATCTGGACCAGAATACTGTTTCTCTGGTTGTTGTCGTCACTGTCCTCATGATGATGTCTCAGCAGGGTCTCGGTGTTACTGACCTGACATCGTATACCACAGCCTGGTACAGCCTGGAAGTCAGTACACCCACCCAGGGACTCTGTACCCAGCTCCTGAGACAGAGAGACAGATTAGTACACTTTATCTGGACCCACAACGACATACAGGGCCAAAAATATTCTGGAGGTCATCCAGACACTGGGAATGATCAACTCACAAAGACTCACAACCAGTCTCCTCCCCGTCAGCTGTAGGACTGAGGTTCAGCTGGACTCACCTGTTTACAGTACTTGGTGATGGAATCAGACTCACCTGTTTACAGTACTTGGTGATGGAATCAGACTCACCTGTTTACAGTACTTGGTGATGGAATCAAACTCACCTGTTTACAGTACTTGGTGATGGAATCAGACTCACCTGTTTACAGTACTTGGTGATGGAATCAGACTCACCTGTTTATAGTACTTGGTGATGGAATCAGACTCACCTGTTTACAGTACTTGGTGATGGAATCAGACTCACCTGTATACAGTACTTGGTGATGGAATCAGACTCACCTGTTTACAGTACTAGGTGATGGAATCAGACTCACCTGTATACAGTGCTTGGTGATGGAATCAGACTCACCTGTTTACAGTACTTGGTGATGGAATCAGACTCACCTGTTTACAGTACTTGGTGATGGAATCAGACTCACCTGTTTACAGTACTTGGTGATGGAATCAGACTCACCTGTTTACAGTACTTGGTGATGGAATCAGACTCACCTGTTTACAGTACTTGGTGATGGAATCAGACTCACCTGTTTACAGTACTTGGTGATGGAATCAGACTCACCTGTTTACAGTACTTGGTGATGGAATCAGACTCACCTGTTTACAGTACTTGGTGATGGAATCAGACTCACCTGTTTACAGTACTTGGTGATGGAATCAGACTCACCTGTTTACAGTACTTGGTGATAGCAGCTCCCAGTGGGTGTTCACTGTTGTTCTCTGCAGTCCCTACAATGGCCAGCAGGCGGGAGCGAGGCATCCTGTTCCCCTCCACTAAAATCTTCAGCTGTATTACTTCAGGAGCTCCGTAGGTGATGGTCCCAGTCTTATCAAACACCACTGTCTGGATCTGCAAAATTAGACCGTTTTTGTAACAAGTTAGGAATAAGGGAAGCAATTGTATAGCTATTCTCAGACAATCTAATAACATACACCAAGTTACTGCAACAGTCACAGTTAATCAGATTCTGACTACAAACATGAGGCATAACATATCAAACGTTACTAATAATTTTTACTATCAATATGATATAATTAGTGACTGACTATTGATTGGTTGATAGCATCTTCTTCACACTCACCTTGTGTGCCATCTCTAGTGGTTCCCCTCCCTTGATGAGGATGCCGTTCTGAGCGCCCACCCCCGTGCCCACCATCACAGCTGTCGGGGTCGCCAGGCCCAGAGAGCAGGGGCAGGCGATACACAGCACCGTGATGGAGGCCTGGAAGGCAAACCTGATCACGGCTTCTGCCTTGGAGATGCTCTGATCATAGCCCTGTAGAGGGAGACAGAGAGACAGTGAAACAGGGGAACAGTCTGGGTTACCTTTCAATCGACTAACATTGATTTCCTCTCCTTGCTTCCTTCCCTTGATCAGTCTCCACTGTTTAAACAGGGAGTGGACAGGTGACCGCAGATTCCCCACTTGATCAGTCTCCACTGTTTAAACAGGGAGTGGACAGCTGACAGCAGATTCCCCACTTGATCAGTCTCCACTGTTTAAACAGGGAGTGGACAGCTGACAGCAGATTCCCCACTTGATCAGTCTCCACTGTTTAAACAGGGAGTGGACAGGTGACCGCAGATTCCCCACTTGATCAGTCTCCACTGTTTAAACAGGGAGTGGACAGCTGACAGCAGATTCCCCACTTGATCAGTCTCCACTGTTTAAACAGGGAGTGGACAGGTGACCGCAGATTCCCCACTTGATCAGTCTCCACTGTTTAAACAGGGAGTGGACAGGTGACCGCAGATTCCCCATACTGCTCTCACAAAGAGGAGACAGGATGTAAATACAGGTATTTAAGTGGAATGATTTAGCTAAATACACCCTCAGTAAAGATTTGACATATATATCAGTATAGTAAAGGTTTTACATAGATATCAGTCTAGTAAAGGTTTTACATAGATATCAGTCTAGTAAAGGTTTTACATAGATATCAGTCTAGTAAAGGTTTTATATAGATATCAGTCTAGTAAAGGTTTTATATAGATATCAGTATAGTAAAGGTTTTATATAGATATCAGTCTAGTAAAGGTTTTATATAGATATCAGTATAGTAAAGGTTTTATATAGATATCAGTCTAGTAAAGGTTTTATATAGATATCAGTCTAGTAAAGGTTTTATATAGATATCAGTCTAGTAAAGGTTTTATATAGATATCAGTCTAGTAAAGGTTTTATATAGATATCAGTATAGTAAAGGTTTTATACAGATATCAGTATAGTAAAGGTTTTATATAGATATCAGTAAAGTAAAGGTTTTATATAGATATCAGCATAGTAAAGGCTACTCACAGGGAAGTATTTCTCCACGAGTGGAAAGTCGACAAAGCCAATGAGGATCCAGGCGAACAGAGTGAGGAGAGAGACCCCAACGATGAACGGGACAAAGTAACCACTGATCTTATCTGCAAACTGCTGTATGGGAGCCTGCAGCGGAACGGTCAGAGGTGACAGAGGTCAAAGGTTAAAGCGTAGGTCCGAGGTCACAGAGGTGAAGCTCTTCCTGCTCAGAACCAGTTAAAAATGTATTCTGAGACAAATCCTCCATCATGTGTTGACCAAGGTCAGTTCTGTAAACAGCAAATACTGACAAATATCTACATATCTTATCCAACTAAAACTCCAGGACACAGGAGATAATTTACCCAAAAGCTAACATATTATCCCCACCACCCTCACCTTAGATGTCTGAGCCTCCTCCACTAGTTTGACTATCTGAGACAGGGTCGTGTCCAGGCCTACGTGTGTAGCAGTGATGAGCAGAGAGCCGTTCTGGTTGATAGAGCCAGCTATCACTGAGCTGCCTGGCTTCTTAGTCACTGGCATGGCCTCACCTGGGACACAAAACACATCCGAGATGAGACACTAGCCAGGAACACAACCTAAATAGTGCCGTTCCACAGAGAAATATTAACCGTGCTTGGAGAAACAGTCATTTCAAAGTAGTGTTAAGGAAACAAGGAAACAAGGAAAGGAAGCTTCAGAAGCTTCAGACTTGATATGCATCTTCTCCAGCATCCTCAGAGTTGATCCTCCACTGTAACCCACCTGTGATGAGAGACTCGTCAGCCATGCTGTGTCCCTCGATGACCCTCCCATCTACGGGGAACTTCCCTCCGGGAACCACCCTGACCACGTCTCCTCTCTGGACCAGCTCCACATCTACCTGCTCCTCACTGACATGGACAGAGAGATACGCATTTAGTCTGATTTATAATACACTGAAATGGTCAGAGAGATATGCCTGTAGTCTGATTTATAATACACTGACATGGACAGAGAGATACGCCTGTAGTCTGATTTATAATACACTGACATGGACAGAGAGATACGCCTGTAGTCTGATTTATAATACACTGACTTGGACAGAGAGATACGCCTGTAGTCTGATTTATAATACCCTGACATGGACAGAGAGATACGCCTGTAGTCCGATTTATAATACACTGACTTGGACAGAGAGATACGCATGTAGTCTGATTTATAATACCCTGACATGGACAGAGAGATACGCCTGTAGTCCGATTTATAATACAGTGGACCTATGCCATATGCAAGTCTCAAAGGGTTTAATGTTCAATGTCAGCCTGCGGTCAGTTCGGATTTAACATTGAAATGAAACTTAAAACACTTGAAATAGTGTCAAATATCTCCAGCCTGCCTTATCCAATTCCTAATCTCAGTGCCAGAAACTGTTTCGGTTAAGAGCAAAAACACCCAGGTTTTCCAGTTCCAGGTCTAGAAACAGAAGATCTTCAGTGAAGTACCTGAGGACAGACATGTCCGTGTTGAGAGTGACCACTGTCGCCTCGCTGGCCTGGAGGGACATCAGCTTGGACAGAGCTTCTGACGTCTTACTCTGGAGGGGAGACGGAGCAGGTCAGGAGTGTACGGCTGCAATAGCTATACACAAGCATACTTTAGCTATGACACAAACGGATAACTTATCATTAAAAGAGACGTACTCTAGCTACAGAAATATCACCATGCTTTGGTGCTACTGCTGTATGGTGCTATAAAGCATATCTTCTAGGACGGGGTTTCCCAAACACGGTCCTGGGCCCCCCCCCCCAGCCCGGTTGCACATTTAGGTTTTTTGCCCTAGCACTACACAGTTGATTCCGACCGAGTTTGGGAAGTTGTAGAAGATACATAGGTCCAATACCTTGGCGATCTGCTCCAGCCAGCGCCCCAGGGAGATGAAAACAAACAGCATGGGGGGCGTGTCAAAGAAGGTGATGGGGTTGACCTTTGCCCTCTCTATCATGGCGACCATGAGGATGACCACGGAGTAGGTGAAGGCTATGGAGGTGGCCAGCACGATGAGCACGTCCATGTTGGCTGTTCTGTGTTTCAGGGCCTTGTAGGCCTGGGTGTAGAAGTAACGCCCGCCAATAAACTAAAGAGAGGAATGGGACAAGGGTAAATGTTAGATCAGGAAAAAGATTCATTTCAGGTTTGATTAGAAAATGGCTTTCACACTTGGGTCAAAAATTGTGATTATTATCTAAGTAAATATTGTGTTACTTAGAAAGATAAGTCTTGTTTTAAATCAGGGGCTTATTCAGTCTGATATGATCTATTCTGTTCAATAATCTTGTTTGTTCTACATCATATATTTTTATCTGAATGTTCTATAACCTTGCACTCTTCTGCATACGTCCCAAGTGTCTGCTTTAACCCTCCCTCCCTCCCTCCCGTCCGTCTATATCTCCCTCCCTGTCTGTCTGTCTGGCTGGCTATATCTCCCTCCCTGTCTGTCTGTCTGTCTGGCTGTCTGTCTGTCTATATCTCCCTGCCTCTGTCTATACAGTGGGGGAAAAAAAGTATTTAGTCAGCCACCAATTGTGCAAGTTCTCCCACTTAAAAAGATGAGAGAGGCCTGTAATTTTCATCATAAGTACACGTCAACTATGACAGACAAATTGAGAATTTCTTTCTCCAGAAAATCACATTGTAGGATTTTTAATGATTTTATTTGCAAATTATGGTGGAAAATAAGTATTTGGTCACCTACAAACAAGCAAGATTTATGTCTCTCACAGACCTGTAACTTCTTCTTTAAGGGGCTCCTCTGTCCTCCACTCGTTACCTGTATTAATGGCACCTGTTTGAACTTGTTATCAGTATAAAAGACACCTGTCCACAACCTCAAACAGTCACACTCCAAACTCCACTATGGCCAAGACCAAAGAGCTGTCAAAGGACACCAGAAACAAAATTGTAGACCTGCACCAGGCTGGGAAGACTGAATCTGCAATAGGTAAGCAGCTTGGTTTGAAGAAATCAACTGTGGGAGCAATTATTAGGAAATGGAAGACATACAAGACCACTGATAATCTCCCTCGATCTGGGGCTCCACACAAAATCTCACCCCGTGGGGTCAAAATGATCACAAGAACGGTGAGCAAAAATCCCAGAACCACACGGGGGGACCTAGTGAATGACCTGCAGAGAGCTGGGACCAAAGTAACAAAGCCTACCATCAGTAACACACTACGCCGCCAGGGACTCAAATCCTGCAGTGCCAGACGTGTCCCCCTGCTTAAGCCAGTACATGTCCAGGCCCGTCTGAAGTTTGCTAGAGTGCATTTGGATGATCCAGAAGAGGATTGGGAGAATGTCATATGGTCAGATGAAACCAAAATACAACTTTTTGGTAAAAGCTCAACTCGTCGTGTTTGGAGGACAAAGAATGCTGAGTTGCATCCAAAGAACACCATACCTACTGTGAAGCATGGGGGTGGAAACATCATGCTTTGGGGCTGTTTTTCTGGGACCAGGACGACTGATCCGTGTAAAGGAAAGAATGAATGGGGCCATGTATCGTGAGATTTTGAGTGAAAACCTCCTTCCATCAGCAAGGGCATTGAAGATGAAACGTGGCTGGGCCTTTCAGCATGACAATGATCCCAAACACACCGCCCGGGCAACGAAGGAGTGGCTTCGTAAGAAGCATTTCAAGGTCCTGGAGTGGCCTAGCCAGTCTCCAGATCTCAACCCCATAGAAAATCTTTGGAGGGAGTTGAAAGTCCGTGTTGCCCAGCGACAGCCCCAAAACATCACTGCTCTAGAGGAGCTCTGCATGGAGGAATGGGCCAAAATACCAGCAACAGTGTGTGAAAACTTTGTGAAGACTTACAGAAAACATTTGACCTGTGTCATTGCCAACAAAGGATATATAACAAAGTATTGAGAAACTTTTGTTATTGACCAAATACTTATTTTCCACCATAATTTGCAAATACATTCATTAAAAATCCTACAATGTGATTTTCTGGAAAAAAAATTCTCATTTTGTCTGTCATAGTTGACGTGTACCTATGATGAAAATTACAGGCCTCTCTCATCTTTTTAAGTGGGAGAACTTGCACAATTGGTGGCTGACTAAATACTTCCCCCCCCCCCACTGTATAGACAGAGGGTGGGAGGTGTAGGCAGAGGGAGGGAGGGAGGGAGGGAGATATAGACAGGGAGGGAGATATAGACAAGGAGGGAGATATAGACAGGCAGTGGGAGGGAACTGACTTGCCACGTTGAAAGTCACTGAGTTCTTCAGTACGGGCCATTCTACTGCCAATCTTTGTCTATGGAAATTGCATGGATGTGCGCTCGATTTTATACACCTGTCAGCAACGGGTGTGGCTGAAATAGCCGAATCCACTAATTTGAAGGGGTGACCACATACTCTCTACATCTCCCTCTCTCTGTCCATCTCTCTCTATTTAGCTCTCCCTCCCTCTGTCCATATTCCCCTCCATCTACATCTCCCTCTGTCCATCTCTCTCTATTTAGCTCTGCCTCCCTCTGTCCATATCCCCCTCAATCTACATCTCCCTCTGTCCATCTCTCTCTATTTAGCTCTCCCTCCCTCTGTCCATATCCCCCTCCATCTATATCTCCCTCTCTCCTTCTCCTACCTGTACAGGGACACAGAAGAGGAATGAGATCAGGTTCATGATGGAGAGGCCTGGGAGCAGCTGTCTCTCCAGGAACATGGTGGAGTGGTAGTGTTCAGGGTCCGGTGCGGTGGCGTTGTGCCGGTGAGACGTGCTGATCTGGTGGTCTACTATGATCATGTAGGTCATCATCCCCATGACTGGGACGCAGAAGAACAGGCTGACCAGGAACGACTTCCTCCATCTGGGAGAAGAGAGGGGTGAGAGAAAGAATGAGGTATGCAAATGTAGACAGACAGAGATACAGAGTAATATCGGTTAACCCAGAACTAAAGTATTGCGTAATTGGTCAGCTGCTCGATTAAGTTCTGGGTCCATACGTGTTAAGAGATGAATAGGTTTGTCTAAATAACCCCAACAGCCTGTTATCCCACACCTCCCATCCCCTTCCATTACTGTGTGATCTCGCTGCTGTGGTCCAGGTGACTGCCTGTGCGATCCCTCTTCACCAGAGATGCCGCAAAGCCCAGGTTCTGATAAACAGACAAAATGAATGAATAAATACATCTAACTAGGCAAACTAACTGATATCACATTGTCATTTAAAGCAACAACCTGGGGAAGAATTGAAGGGCAGAGGAGAGGGTGTTGGATGACCAAATGAATGGACAAACAAACAAATGAATGAATGATTGAAAAAACAAAATTAAGTACCTTTATGAGTTTGATGACGTCTCTCGGTCCCGTCACCTCTGGGTCGTACTTGATGTGGGCTTTGTTGGTTGCCAGGGCAACAGAGGCGTAGACGATACCCTTCTCTTTCATCAGGCTGGACTCAATTTTGTGAACGCAGGAGGCACACGTCATTCCCCTGACCTGGAAAGAGGTGGAGGGGAGAATGTGCTATTAAAGAGGTCCAGTTAGGGAGGTGTAGACACACAGAGAGATCTTTGATTATTGAAGAGGTAGCAGAGGCAGTGGTTTATGACAGTGGAAATATCACTAGCCCTATAAACATCATGATTGTGAGATTCATCCATAACACCAAAATCACACCATTACGGGGTGTGGTGAAGAGAATCAGAACACTCACCACCAGTTCCAGGCTTCCATCAGAACCCTCATAGTTCTCCATGACAGAAGCAGTGAAGCCCAACTCTCTGACATACTCTGCTATCTTCAGAGGGTCCATCACCTCAGGGTTATAACGCACCTCAGCCTTACTAGCCATCAGGGCCACCAGCACAGAGTAGATACCTGCACAGAACAACGCAGGACAATGTAACATATCCATTTGATTCACCTTCCTACCAAACAGATAGATGAGGTTGATGCTCAAGGGAGACAACAGTAAATATAGAAGCCTTTACTAAAGGCCTGGGGTTTCTTGACCAGGTAAAAAGTCCACATCCTTCATAATATCCTACATACGTTCCTCCCATGCTGCTTAAAAACAGCCATCGTAAATCTTACTGTTTATGACACTTTTCCGCACCCAGATACGACAGCTAGCTACTGTAAAGAACGGGTTCCATGGCAGAGTGTTCCTATTAAAACGTCACCATAGTTCCTATCAGTAGTTCGTATCGGGTTTGTGTTTTATTACGAAATAAAATCGGACTGAAACAGGTCGTAAAACGTTGCAAAATCGCATGCCCTAATGAACACAACCCTGATTCTCACATCTCCTCTCACCGTGTTCATTATTCAGGTTCCTCTCAATGTTGGCCACACAGGACGCACAGGTCATTCCACCAATCTGGATGAAGCATTTAGCATTTAGGGTGTTCGGGGTCCCGTTAACCCCCTGTCCCCCACCCCTCTCTGGGTCGCAGTCCAGCTCCTTGACAGGGGCGGGGGACAGGGAGGGGGACGAGGGGGGACTGATAACTGGGACGGTCACCAGGGAGTTGGTTTCTAAAAGGACAACATAGCAACAATGAGTTTCATATCCATTTCATGTCGGTTTCTCATTCTGCTTCTATGGCTGCTCTCTAGCTATTGTTCTGGGAAGCTTACATGTGTTACAAATAGAGAGAAATTCATTTGTTTTGCTTCACAGCACAGCTAGAGAGATATTATTAGGCTTAGGGTTGCTAAATTCCAGAACCTTCACCAGAGACAGAAATTCCTGTTGTAGGATTCCTAGAATCAGGAGGGAGGGAATCCTCTAACCAGGATCTCTGAAAAACCTGGGAATGTATGGAACGTTTGCTGAATTTTGAAACCCTAGTTAGGAGGATAAAATAATACAATCAGCCCATCAACTCACCAGGCAGGAAGGCATTAAATCCCATGTCCTCTATGGCCTCCCTGAGCTCTTCTGGTTGGGTGAGGAGAGGGTCGTACTCAAACGTCCCTCTGTGATTGGCCAACGACACCTTGGCTGACCGCACCCCCTTCCTCTGAGACAGCATCCCCTCTATGGACTGAACACAGGACCCACAGGTCATCCCCTCTATATGGATTAGGGCCGTGGCCGACAGGGGCTGGCTGTAGCAGGGCTGGGGGGAGGAGAGGCCGGCCTGGGACTGGGACAACGGTGGTGGTGGGGATGGTGAAGGTATAGGTGTTGTGGATGTGGATATAGGACTAAGACCTCCAGAAGTAGAGCTCCAGGGTTGGGTTTTAAACGTCCCCGGTGGCAGGGCCTCAATGGCTTGTTGTAGCCCAGACACAGTCACCCTCCCTGGGTTGTAGTGGATGGAGGCGCGCTCTCTCTCCAACAATACCTCTATGGAGGTCACCCCAGCCAGCTTGGAGATGTTATCCTGGATGTTTACCACACAGGAGCGGCAGTGCATGCCCGTCACTCTGAGGGTAGTCAGGGCCGAGTCTGTGGAGGCCTCAGAATCCTCGGGGGAAGATTCCACCGGCTCTGGGGGTAATAAGGCAGCGCTTAGCAACCGCTCCATGGACAGCTGCAGGGGGCGGGGCTTGGACTTGGGTGTGGCCTTGAAGCCGGCCTTGGCGATCTGGGCGATGATGTCATCGATGGTGATGAGGTACGGCAGGTAGAGAACTGTGGCTTCCTGGGAGTCTAGAACCACTGGGGGGGAGAACACACAGGGGAAACATTTCTAATCTCCAAGAATCCTAGTATCACAGAGTGGTGAAGAAAGAAAAACAGGAGATTCTGAGATTGTTTCAAGATTATTCCTGACTGTTAAGTTAATGTTAAGTGAGAATGCTAGACTACTAAAACCTCCCATATTAATTCATTGCTATAGAATGTCAAGTCAGTTAAAGGCCCAGTGCAGTCAAAAACGTGATTTTCCTGTGTTTTATACAGTGGCTTGCAAAAGTATTCACCCCCCCTTGGCATTTTTCCTATTTTGTTGCCTTACAACCTGGAATTAAAATGGATTTTTTTGGGGGGTTTGTATCATTTGATTTACACAACATGCCTACCACTTTGAAGATGCAAAACAAGAAATAAGACAAAAAAAACAGAAAACTTGAGCGTGCATAACTATTCCCCCTTCACTGTGTGGATGGTGTTCTCGGGGTGATGAGAGGTGTTGGGTTTGCGCCAGACATAGCGTTTTCCTTGATGGCCAAAAAGCTAAATTTTTGTCTTATCTGACCAGAGTACCTTCTTCCATATGTTTGGGGAGTCTCCCACATGGCTTTTGGCGAACACCAAATGTGTTTGCTTATTATTTTCTTTAAGCAATGGCTTTTTTCTGGCCACTCTTCCGTAAAGCCCAGCTCTGTGGAATGTACGGCTTAAAGTGGTCCTATGGACAGATACTCCAATCTCCGCTGTGGAGCTTTGCAGCTCCTTCAGGGTTATCTTTCGTCTCTTTGTTGCCTCTCTGATGAATGCCCTCCTTGCCTGGTCAGTGAGTTTTGGTGGGCGGCCATCTCTTGGCAGGTTTGTTGTGGTGCCATATTCTTTCAATTTTTTAATAATGGATTTAATGGTGCTCCGTGGGATGTTCAAAGTTTCGGATATTTTTTATAACCCAACCCTGATCTGTACTTCTCCACAACTTTGTCCCTGACCTGTTTGGAGAGCTCCTTGGTCTTCATGGTGCCCCTTGCTTAGTGGTGTTGCAGACTCTGGGGCCTTTCAGAACAGGTGTATATATACTGAGATCATGTGACAGATCATGTGACACTTAGATTGCACACAGGTGGACTTTATTTAACTAATTATGTGACTTCTGAATGTAATTGGTTGCACCAGATCTTATTTAGGGGCTTCATAGGGTCAATACACATGCACGCACCACTTTTCCGTTATTTATTTTGTATAATGTTTTGAAACAAGTTATTTTTTTCATTTCACTTCACCAATTTGGACTATTTTGTGTATGTCCATTACATGAAATACAAATACAAATCCATTTAAATTACAGGTTGTAATGCAACAAAACAGGAAAAACACCAAGAGGGATGAATACTTTTGCAAGGCACTGTATACAGTACCAGTCAAAAGTTTGGACACACCTACTCATTCAAGGGTTTTTCTTTATTTTTACTATTTTCTACATTGTAGAATAATAGTGAAGACATCAAAATTATGAAATAACACATATGTAATCATGTAGTAACCAAAAAAGTGTAAAACAAATCAAAATATATGTTATATTTAAGATTCTTCAAATAGCCACCCTTTGCCTTGATGACAGCTTTGCACACTCTTGGCATTCTCTCAACCAGCTTCATGAGGTAGTCACCTGGAATGCATTTCAATTAACAGGTGTGCCTTCTTAAAAGTTTATTTGTGGAATTTATTTCCTTCTTAATGCATTTGAGCCAATCAGTTATGGCAAGAACTGCTCAAATAAGAAAAGAGAAACGACAGTCCATCATTACTTTAAGACATGGTCAGTCAATACGGAAAATTTCAAGAACTTAACGTTTCTTCAAGTGCAGTCGCAAAAACCATCAAGCGCTATGATGAAACTGGCTCTCATGAGGACCTGCACAAGGCTGGGATGGGCTACAGGACAATAGGCAAGCAGCTTGGTGAGAAGGCAACAACTGTTGGTGCAATTATTAGAAAATGGAAGAAGTTCAAGATGACGGTCAATCACCCTCGGTCTGGGGCTCCATGCAAGATCTCACCTCGTGGGGCATCAATGATCATGAGGAAGGTGAGGGATCAGTCCAGAACTACACGGCAGGACCTGGTCAATGACCTGAAGAGAGCTGGGACCACAGTCTCAAAGAAAACCATTAGTAACACACTACGCCGTCATGTATTAAAATCCTGCAGGTTTTCTTTGTACTCAAGCCAGCGCATGTCCAGGCCCGTCTGAAGTTTGCCAATGACCATCTGGATGATCCAGAGGAGGAATGGGAGAAGGTCATGTGGTCTGATGAGACAAAAATATAGCTTTTTGGTCTAAACTCCACTCGCCGTGTTTGGAGGAAGAAGGATGAGTACAACCCCAAGAACACCATCCCAACCGTGAAGCATGGAGGTGGAAACATCATTCTTTGGGGATGCTTTTCTGCAAAGGGGACAGGACGACTGCACCGTACTGAGGGGAGGATGGATGGGGCCATGTATCGCGAGATCTTGGCCAACAACCTTGGCTCCGTGGCTCCGTAAGAAGCATCTCAAGGTCCTGGAGTGGCCTAGCCAGTCTCCAGACCTGAACCCAATAGAACATCTTTGGAGGGAGCTGAAAGTCTGTATTGCCCAGCGACAGCCCCGAAACCTGAAGGATCTGGAGAAGGTCTGTATGGAGGAGTGGGCCAAAATCCCTGATGCAGTGTGTGCAAACCTGGTCAAGACCTACAGGAAATGTATGATCTCTGTAATTGTAAACAAAGGTTTCTGTACCAAATATTAAGTTCTGCTTTTCTGATGTATCAAATACTTATGTCATGCAATAAAATGCAAATTAATTACTTAAAAATCATACAATGTGATTTTCAGGATTTTTGTTTTAGATTCAGTCTCTCACAGTTGAAGTGTACCTATGATAAAAAATTACAGACCTCTACATGCTTTGTAAGTAGGAAAACCTGCAAAATCAGCAGTGTATCAAATACTTGTTCTCCCCACTGTACATCTCAACATCAACTGTTCAGAGGAGACTGTGTGAATCAGGCCTTTATGGGTGAATTGCTGCAAAGAAACCACTACTAAAGGACACCAATAAGAAGATACTTTCTTGGGCCAAGAAACACGAGCAATGGACATTAGACCGGTGGAAATTTGTCCTTTCGTCTGATATGTCCAAATGTGAGATTTTTGGTTCCAACCGCCGTGTCTTTGTAAGACGCAGAGTAGGTGAACGAATGATCACTGCATCTGTGGTTCACACCGTGAAGCATGGAGGAGGAGCTGTTATGGTGTAGGGGTGCTTTGCTGGTGACACTGTCTGTGATTTATTTAGAATTCAAGGCACACTTAACCAACATGGCTACCACAGCATTCTGCAGTAATACGCCATCCAATCTGATTTGCGCTTAATGGGACTATAATTTGTTTTCAACAGGACAATGACCCAACACTCCTCCAGGCTGTGTAAGGGCTATTTGACCAAGAAGGAGAGTGATGGAGTGCTGAATCAGATGACCTGGCCTCCACAATCAATCGACCTCAACCCAATTGAGATGGTTTGGGATGAGTTGGACCGCAGAGTGAAGGAAAAGCAGCCAACAAGTGCTCAGCATATGTGGGAACTCCTTCAAGACTGTTGGAAAAGCATTCCAGGTAAAGCTGGTTGAGAGAATGCCAAGAGTGTGCAAAGCTGTCATCAAAGCAAAGGGTGGCTACTTTGAAGATTCTAAAATAAAAAATATATTTTTGATTTGTTTAACACTTTTTTGTTTACTACATGATTCCATATGTGTCATTTCATAGTTTTGATGTCTTCACTATTATTCTACAATGTAAAAATAAAGAAAAACCCTTGAATGAGTAGGTGTGTCCAAACTTTTGACTGGTACTGTATATTTCCACACTATGAGGTTGGAATAATACTGTGAAATTGTGAAAAGAGCTGTTTGAAAAGGCCGCCTTTCTGCCTGTTTTGGTGGGAAGGAATTTTGGACTGCCTGGTGACATCACTAGGTGGTAAATTTGTTAATAGACCAATAAGAAAGAGTTCCAAACCTCTCTGCCAATAACAGCTCGTTTTCAGTTTCCCCCTCCTCACTCAGACCACTCCCAGACAGTTCTAACAAAAATCATGCTTGAGAAATTGCTCTTTGTTAAGAAGCTATTTTTGTTTCTTTTTGACCATTTAAATTGAAAACAATCACAGTAAGGTACTTCATTGTTACCCAGAAATGATTTGATATTGAGATAAAAGACGGCTGCATTGGACCTGTAACCAGGTCAGCACTACACTTGGTCAGAACTCAATGAGTCACAATCAAATGATAATGACTACTACGCAATACTAAGTCACCTTTGATTTTCTCAACTCCTTTGAGTTTGCCAATCTTCCCTTCGATGGTGGTGGTGCAGGACAGACAGACCATGCCTTCGATGCGCATCTTCACCAGCTGAGGCTGTGAGGATGTGGCCGGGGCTGACACTGTGACTGTGGCTGGGACAGGGGCTGACACTGTGACTGGGGCTGGGACAGGGGCTGACACTGTGACTGGGGCTGGGACAGGGGCTGACACTGTGACTGGGGCTGGGACAGGGGCTGACACTGTGACTGGGGCTGGGACAGGGGCTGACACTGTGACTGGGGCTGGGACAGGGGCTGACACTGTGGCAGGGGCTGGGACTGAGGCTAGGGTTTCCTTTGTAGCGCTACTGGATGTAGCGGCCTCCAGGAGGGGGACCAAGCTACTAACCACCTCCCCCAGCTGCAGTGCACCGATCAGGGTAGGGATGAAGGTAACGGACACCCCCCTCTGGTCCTTGTTCTCCTGGACCTCCAGGACCCCCTGGAGCTGAGCAAGCCTGGCCAGAGCCTCCTGTTGGGCCTCGGGAGTGAGAAGGGCTGGGGTGGGGACCAGCTGGGTGTCCGTGGGGACCGCGGAGACTGTGGTAGAGTCTGAGAGGATAGAGTCAAACCCCATGTCCCCGATGGCCTCCGCCAGGGACTCTGGGGTGTGACGGCTGTGGTCGAAGATGATGCTGGCATTCTTCAGCTCCAGAGACACCTATCAGAAAATATGTATGTCAAACAAACGGGGAATAATTAAAACACTTTATACTGTATCAACAGAAGCGACAGTGTAATTCCAATGTACAGTAATGCAGTTTCTAAAACAAGGCCTTGAAACTAAACTGAATGATATGGCTGTTATAAAACTATGCCATGGAGACGTGCAGTCATTCACAGCCATAGAATTGTCATGTCATGGTTACGACGTAAATCAGCACGATTCTGAGATTCACGACATGGGCAGTAATCACGTACACTGAGAGGGTTACTACACAGTTACTAAGCAACGATCAATAGGACATCAAATCTATTCCACATAAACAAGTAGTCTGAAGATAATCCTTGTGCACACAATGGATAAAGCCAAACTCCAGACCCCAGGTTATAGCCTACAACCAGGGGCCGTTTTTTTTCCCATGGTCGGGTCACATGATCAGGAAGAACTCCAGGCATAGCGTTCCAGGAAAGAGTGACCTGACAGAGACACATGGACATACACCTCAGCTTACACAACAGGCTTATTATCCGATCAATGACGTTGTACAATGTATATAAACAGGAGAGGAGTGCATTGGCCTCGGAAGCTTCCGGCATGTTCTAGTAGCAATATAATGAACCTATTGCTCTCTCTATCACACTGTCTCTCTAACACACACACACACACACACACACACACAGGGAAACTTGTGATTAACTGACGCACATCACCTGACCACTCAGCCCTGACTGAACTGCAAGTTAAAAAACACAGGAGGGAAGTGTGTGTGCACGTGCCAGATATGATCTATGTTTTCCTAGGTGTGTGTGTCAGGGAGAGCGAGAGTGAAAGTGAGAGAGAGACTGTCCTTTCATAATACAGTTTCCCTTAACTTTGACACTAGTAAAAAAAAAAAAAAAAAGATCCTATAGACCTAAAGTCCACGTGCAACAGAAATCTATTCTACCTTAAAGAAAGGCCATGTACCGTTCTTTACAATAACGTCCCCCTTTAAGGAATTAATTAATGGGCTCCCGAGTGGCGCAGCGGTCTAAGGCCGTGATTGGCCCAGTGTTGTCCTGGTTTGGTCGGTGTAGGCCGTCATTGTAAATAAGAATTTGTTCTTAACGGACTTGCCTGGTTAAATAAAGGTTATATAAATTAAAAATGACATGTCCCATCCGCCGTCTGCTACCCTCCAGCCAGTTATCGACCCACAATGACAGTCCTGTAAAGACCAGCTCTCTGTCAGGAACAACACCATTACATTATATCCTGACTTAACCTGTGCCTGAGGGGTAAACACACAGAGAGAAGGCCACATTTACTGCCATCTAGAACGTTCCTAAAGCTGCTACACGGAATTACGGATCACTGTTTATCTTCAATGAAGCTATATAAACCAGCCACCCCCTGAGGGGAGAGGAGGAGGAGGCTGGGGTTGCATCCCAAATGGCACCCTTTTCCCTAAATAGTCGAACCTATGGGCCCTGGTTAAAAGTAGTGCATTATGTAGGGAATAGGGTGCCATTTGGGACGCACCCTGGAAATTAGCCTGGATATCGAGTTGGGTGACATTTGTCAAATGAAATAAAAATGATGGTTGGTAACAGATAAATGGGAAGTGTTTTTGCTGCTTTCTCAATTCTAACTAGTTAGTTTCACATCTAGTTTTTTTTTTTTTTTTTTTAAAGCAAACTCAGTTATTTTAAATCTCTGGAAATTGTGCAATGGTGTCAAGTCTATGTTGGAAATGCAGACTTGGCAGTTTGAAGACATTCTGTTCGAAAGTTCAAAGGTGACATTAATGAACACAAAGGTTTAAGGGTGAAAACATCATTCAGATCCTTTAAAATCAATTGGATGTGTAGGATATAGCCTAACACATTTCTGTGTTACACAGTAAAGTTGTTATACACCTGTTAAACATACTGGGCCAGTTTCCCGGGCCCAGACTGCGCCTAGTCCTGGACTAAAAATCATGCTGACTAGAGTCCCTATATGTGTACTGGACCCACCTTGATGTGTACGACTCCAGGCAGACCCCCAATACGCTGCTCTATAGACTGAACACAGGAACCACAGGTCATCCCCTCCACACCCAGACATACTGAGCTCAGCTTGACCTTCGGCGTCATGGGGAGTCCTTAGTCTGGGAACCAACAAGGAGATAGCATGGTTAAACAAAGCTCAGCTTGACCTTCAGCGTCATGGTGAGTCCTTAGTCTGGGAACCAACAAGGAGATAGCATGGTTAAACAAAGCTCAGCTTGACCTTCAGCGTCATGGTGAGTCCTTAGTCTGGGAACCAACAAGGAGATAGCATGGTAAAACAAAGCTCAGCTTGACCTTCAGCGTCATGGTGAGTCCTTAGTCTGGGAACCAACAAGGAGATAGCATGGTTAAACAAAGCTCAGCTTGACCTTCAGCGTCATGGTGAGTCCTTAGTCTGGGAACCAACAAGGAGATAGCATGGTTAAACAAAGCTCAGCTTGACCTTCAGCGTCATGGTGAGTCCTTAGTCTGGGAACCAACAAGGAGATAGCATGGTTAAACAAAGCTCAGCTTGACCTTCAGCGTCATGGTGAGTCCTTAGTCTGGGAACCAACAAGGAGAGAAAATAGTTCACATTCCAGAAAGCAAACAAGAAGGTCAGAAGCTAGACTATTTCTGGATCTCGTTTCCCACGGCAAGAGAGTAAACAGAAATAAATCAGGCCTGTAAATATGACATTAGGGCTGACCCCATTTAGTGGACTGGTCCATTGTTTGGTCGATAGGCTATCGGTCGATAGGCTGTCGGTCGGTAGGCTGTCAGTCGATATGCTGTTGGTCGACCAAGATTTCTTTAGTCGAGCAGCAGCAAAAAATACAAATAAAAAAGATCATGGTGTACAAGACACCCGTCTGATTGGCTCCTGTCTGAGTGGACTGATCCATCCGTCTAAGACGTGCTACTGAACATTTATATGGTTATATGACATATATTATTTTATAACAAATGCGTTTTCTCCTGCGTTGGATAGCGGTCTCTGTCCGCGGTTCTGAAACACATCAGTGGGCTGTTGAATTGGCGCCTTTTCCTAGACTATGTGAATAATAGCAAAGTTAACCAAAATAAAGCGACCCTTGAATAATTAGAGTAAACAATAAATAAACCGTTCCATTTCGTAAATTGCATTCACAAATGACTGTTTTTAGTCTTTGCTGTAATAAAGGCTTTACCAAAAAATGTTACAGACTCTCTGGTACGCTTATAACTTATTTAGTGTTGCTTACATTATTCCAAACGGTCAGAAAGATTATATTGTAATCGAACAGCACCTGTTTGGCACACATAATATGACGCACCGCTTCTCCTTACATTATTTTTTCTTGATCTCCAGTATTTTTCCACAACTAGTCACATTTCTTCCACACATCTGACCTCCCCTTTACCTCCTGAGCAACCAGTAAACACATTCCCCCGTTTCGAGTTTATTTGTCATGTCCTCTGCCTCCATTTTGTTTTCACACGTGTCACGGTGTTCGGAGTTTGTTACAACCAATTTATTATGATACCTATTGGTCACAGTCACGATACATACATGTGCCACCTATAGAGAGCAAGGGTTGAGGGGATGTTTTTCCTAAACAAATGAGGGATTTCCGTAACAGAACTTGTCTGTAATTATGTTGCAGATTCAGCCACACGGACAGCGCGATAAACCCTGTTGATGTTTCAATGGTGGCCGCTGAAGCAGGGAGGAGAGAGAGAGTCACCGGGTCAAACAGTCACTGGCTGTCTTTTTTTTTTTTTTTTTTTTACACAGCGCAGCAAGTCTGAGCCCATCCCTGCACAATCAAGTCAATTGCGGTCGTACTCCCTCTAGTCATTTGTGTGTTTGTAATTATTTACAAACAGTGCACTTAAAGCATCAGACTAACTCAGCGCATATAGTTGATTTGATTAAAACACATAGGATGTGTCTATACATGGGGAAAAAAATGCACGTTTTAACATTTCGATCAATCGATTGGTCGAAAGAGCAGAAGACTCTTGCTCGACCAAGATTTGTTGTTGTTGTCGGGGACAGCCCTATATTCCATTGCTGTCATACAATCCAAGATAAGGATTGGTCAATGGGCTGAGGTGCAGTAGCCCCTATCTCAATAAATCATTAGATCCAAAACTAAAATGTTAGCTCTATTTCCTACATGTCATTCAGAGACTATATCATACCCCTCCTTCCTAGCTAACATCCCATATATCTCCATCATACTCTGAGAAGTACGAAGAAATGTTTTATTTACTAAATCTATCTGATCCATACGTTTCTCACTTAGCTACTTACCTATCAGCTTCGTATATATCTCCGAAAAGAAATCTGCACTCCTGCAGTTTTGAGGATCAATCCATATTGTACAGTAGCTATCGAATACCAGGCCAAACAGAACGCATTGGATCTCCACAAAATCTTGCTTATCACTTGGATGGAGATACAGCAACAAGTCGAAAATATGTTCCCTGCTGCTCTTCCTGCTCAAGAGCAACTGACAGTGACGGTAGAAAAGGAGGGACTTTTCCTTGCTTGGACAGTAGACAGGCAGGGGCTACATCATTGTGTGGCAGGGCATCTGATTTGATCATGCCCCTGCCCCTCCACTTGCCATGACTGACTTCAAGGAACCAAAAGAGAATAGTCCACCAGAAGCTAAATAAAAATCTATTTCATCTTACTCTGCCGTGTCATTTCAGCAAGCCATGACACCCACCATTTCAGATTGTTCTAAAATCATTTCTGTAGTTAGAAAGATTAGCATTCCTAAAACATTTTGTTGACATATTGTTAGGAAGAAGTAACGGTCCCAATTGGATGTTAGGTACTATATTTATACTTTATTATATGAAACCTATAAATTAAAATGGCCAATTTGGGTGCAATCAAATAGCTTAATTACTCAGAGATCAAATCATATCAACAAAATAATGCGTCAGGAATACTAATCTTATCTTTCTAACTAAAGAAACGATTTCAGAACAATCTGAGATGGTGGGTGTCGAAATCCGTTTTGAGGTGGAATGACTCCGGGGAGAAACTGAGAAAAAACATCTTAATAGAACATAAATTAAACAGACTTCCCAAACGTGGGTCTATTGTAAACCCTGTAACAACGGTAAAAGGTAATAACACCGGAAATGTCATAACTTTTCTATTTGTAATAACTTATGTAGTAATAAGCCTGGTAAATGCAATAACTTGGCAGTAAACGTAATAAAAAGTTTAATGTAAACGTAATAACCTTTTTCCGCTAAATGTAATAAGTTATTACATTAACCGGTGGTTATTACATTATCCGGTGAGTAACTGTCACGACTTCCGCCGAGGCTGCCTCCCCTCCTTGTTCGGGCAGGTTTCGGCGTTACCGGCTTACTAGCTACTGCCGATCCATTTATCATCACTCCATTTGTCTTGTCTTCAAATCACACACACCTGCTCCTTATTCCCTCATTAGTCATGGTATAAGTGTTCCCTCTGCTTCCTTGTCTGTGTGGGTGATTGTTTATTGTGGAGGTTAGTGAAGCTCGGTGGAGCTCGTGTATTGTGTATCGACGGGAGTATTTTTCCAGTGTGCCTTGTATTTTCCAGTGCGCCTGTTTTGTGCCCTAGAGTGTGTTTAACGCATTTCTGCGTAAACCTGTATTTTGCGGATTAAAGCCTGTTATTCTGTGATTTACCCTCCTGCGCCTGACTTCTTCATCACCACCTCATCACAGTAACAACTTTATGAATAATATAATTTCTTCAACCAATCATATACTAACATACCAGCTTATGTGTAAGCATTAGCACAAGGAGCTTACACAAATCTGTAGGTCTCAGATATCTTTAATTACACCTTCATCACTTTTCAGGTGCCAGCCCCTACTGCCTTTAAGGTGCTATCCCTACTGCCTTTCAGGTTCCCTCCTCTACTGCCTTTAAGAAGCTATCCCCACTGCCTTTCAGGTTCTATCCCCTACTGCCTTTCAGGTTCCCTCCCCTACTGCCTTTCAGGTTCCCTCCCCTACTGCCTTTCAGGTTCCCTCCCCTACTGCCTTTCAGGTTCCCTCCCCTACTGCCTTTCAGGTTCCCTCCACTACTGCCTTTCAGGTTCTATCCCCTACTGCCTTTCAGGTTCTATCCCCTACTGCCTTTCAGGTTCCCTCCCCTACTGCCTTTCAGGTTCCCTCCCCTACTGCCTTTCAGGTTCCCTCCCCTACTGCCTTTCAGGTTCTATCCCCTACTGCCTTTCAGGTTCTATCCCCTACTGCCTTTCAGGTTCCTTCCCCTACTGCCTTTCAGGTGCCAGCCCCTACTGCCTTTCAGGTGCCAGCCCCTACTGCCTTTCAGGTGCCAGCCCCTACTGCCTTTCAGGTTCCCTCCCCTACTGCCTTGGTGGCCATGAGTAAGGCACTTTGCCCATTAACTGCTACAAGGGCAAGGCTGACCCTGTCCTGCTCCAAGCCTGTTCTGTGTTTAGTGTGTCCAAGGATTGTGTACGGTGACAACAAAAAACATGTTTCCATTATACAATATAGTTATTTTGAAATAAAATGTCGCCACTGTATGTGTGTTATTTTGTCACGTGTGTTCCTGTGACTGTATGCGTGTGTTATTAATACAACATCAATCTGTTTTCATTACAGTATTACAAGTTATTTTATGGTACAACTATCTGGTTGGATTGAGCTGGTGTTACTGAGTGGGTTAGTTATGCACAGTAAAAGACTGAGCTGCTTCTGCTGAGCTGAAGCCAAGGTGTTAGCTTGTGGCGCTAATGCCAGTCTTCTGGTTCCAGGCAAGTTTAGTCAACATGTTAAAATGACACCAATTGCCCTGGTGCCATCCAGATCTGTCATACAGATCCTTTGAGCGTTGGCTTGAGCCTGAATGGAATGCCAGATTGATGGGTTTTGCACCTTTGGGACTATTCCATGTCCATCAAAATGAGGGACATACTACATCAAAACATTGATTTTGGTATGTTATTATATGAATGGTTTAAGTTATGTTATTCATCAAAAGAGTTGGTACACACCACCGGAGTAATAACCACCGGATAACATAATAATAAGCTTGATTAATAATAATAATACTCAAGTAAAGTGTTACGTGTGTGTGTGAATACATTTCAAATGTGTGCTTGTGAGTGTCTCTAATGTATGTATGTGTATTACTGTATGATGGACATGAGTTTGTTTGTCTTGTAACTGGCAGTAGGTGGGGGTGTTTGTAACTGGCAGTAGGTGGCGGTGTTTGTAACTGGCAGTAGGTGGCGGTGTTTGTAACTGGCAGTAGGTGGCGGTGTTTGTAACTGGCAGTAGGTGAGGGTGTTTGTAACTGGCAGTAGGTGGCGGTGTTTGTAACTGGCAGTAGGTGGAGGTGTTTGTAACTGGCAGTAGGTGGCGGTGTTTGTAACTGGCAGTAGGTGGAGGTGTTTGTAACTGGCAGTAGGTGGAGGTGTTTGTAACTGGCAGTAGGTGGCGGTGTTTGTAACTGGCAGTAGGTGGCGGTGTTTGTAACTGGCAGTAGGTGGCGGTGTTTGTAACTGGCGGTGTTTGTAACTGGCAGTAGGTGGCAGTGTTTGTAACTGGCAGTAGGTGGCGGTGTTTGTAACTGGCAGTAGGTGGCTGTGTTTGTAACTGGCAGTAGGTAGCGGTGTTTGTAACTGGCAGTAGGTGGCGGTGTTTGTAACTGGCAGTAGGTGGCGGTGTTTGTAACTGGCAGTAGGTGAGGGTGTTTGTAACTGGCAGTAGGTGGCGGTGTTTGTAACTGGCAGTAGGTGAGGGTGTTTGTAACTGGCAGTAGGTAGTGGTGTTTGTAACTGGCAGTAGGTAGTGGTGTTTGTAACTGGCAGTAGGTGGCGGTGTTTGTAACTGGCAGTAGGTGGTATTACATTGCAAATCAAAAACGTATTACAAATAGAAAGGTTATTACATTTACATGTTTAGTCATTTAGCAGACACTCTTATCCAGAGCGACTTACAGTTAGTGAGTGCATACATTTTTCATACTGGCCCCCCGTGGGAATCGAATCCACAACCCTGGCGTTGCAAACGCCATGCTCTACCAACTGAGCTACAGGAGGCCTATTTACCGGTGTTATTACATTTACCGTTGTGACAGACCCACTTCCTCTCCGCTTACCTCATGTCAAAATAAAAGTCCTGCACATACACCATACCTGCACAAAAAAAAGCAAGAACTTGTGGGGGACTTTTGTTTTGACATGAGGTAAGCGGAGAGGAAGTGACCTCGCTGAGGAACTGCATGGGTCTACAACAGACCCACTTTTTGGAATTCTGTTTAAGTACATGTTCCATTAGATGTTTTTCTCTAAAATCAATCGACATTAAGTCGAAATTGAATTTTATTTAACTTCTGGCGGACTATTATATTTTTTTGCAAAGCTAATTACCAGCAACGCTGGTGTGTAGAGTGCCTTCAGAAAGTATTCAAACCCCTTGACTTTAACCACATGTTGTTGTTACAGACTGAATTTAAAATGGATTAAATGGAGATTTTTTTGTCACTGGCATATATACACAATACCCCATAACGTCAAAGTGGAATCATGTATTTTTTAAATATTTTTTAAAACAAATGAATTACAAATGAAAAGCTGAAATGTCTTGAGTCAATAAGTATTCAACCCCTTTGTTATGGCAAGCCTAAATACGTTCAGGAATAAAAATGTGCATAACAAGTCACATAGTAAGTTGCATGGACTCACTCTGTGTGCAATAATAGTGTTTAACATGACTGTTGAATAACTACCTCATCTCTGTACCCCACACATACAATTATCTTTAATGTCCCTCAGTCGAGCAGTGCATTTCAAACCCAGATTCAACCACAAAGACCAGGGAGGTTTCCCAATGCCTCGCAAAGAAGGGAACCTATTGTTAGATTGGTTTAAAAAAAAACCTGCAGACATAGAATATCCCTTTGAGCATGGTGAAATTATTAATTACACAGGGCGGAAAGTAGCCTGAGGCCAGGAGTATTGGGCCAGTAACCAACAGGTTGCTGGTTCGAATACCTAAGCTGACAAGGTGAAACATTTGTTGATGTGGCCTTGAGCAAGGCACTTAACCCTAATTTGCTTAAGTGGCAAGGTACTATGTCTGACCCTGTAAAACAACATATTTCACTGCACCTAGTGTATGTGACATTAAAACAAATATACACCCAGTCACTACATACAGTGCATTTGAAAGTATTCAGACCCCTTCACTTTTTCCACATTCTGTTGTTACAGCCTTCTAAAATTGATTAAATTGTATTTTTTACCCCTCATCAATCTACACACAATCGCCATAATGACAAAGCAAAAATAGGATTTTAAACATTTTTGTAAATGTATTTTTAAAAACCCCCAGAAATATCACATTAATATAAGTATTCAGACCCTTTACTCAGTACTTTGTTGAAGCACCTTTGGCAGCGATTACAGCCTCGAGTCTTCTTGGATAGGACGCTACAAGCTTGGCACACCTGTATTTGGAGAGTTTCTCCCATTCTTCTCTGCAGATCCTCTCAAGCTCTGTCAGGTTGGATGGGGAGCGTTGCTGCACAGCTATTTTCAGGTCTCTACAGAGATGTTCGATTGGGTTGAAGTCCGGGCTCTGGCTGGGCCACTCAAGGACATTCAGAGACTTGTCCCGAAGCCACTCCTGCGTTGTCTTGGCTGTGTGCTTAGGGTCGTGGTCCTGTTGGAAGGTGATCCTTCGCCCCAGTCTGAGGTCCTGAGCAGGTTTTCATCAAGGATCGCTCTGTACTTTGCTCCGTTCAGCTTTCCCTCGATCCTGACTAGTCTCCCAGTCCCTGCCGTTGAAAGACATCCCCACAGCATGATGCTGCCACCACCATGCTTCACCGTAGGGATGGTATTGGCCAGGTGATGAGCGGTGCCTGGTTTCTTGGTTTCATCAGACCAGAGAATCTTGTTTCTCATGGTCTGAGAGTCCTTTAGGTGCCTTTTGGCAAACTCCAAGCGGGCTGTCATGTGCCTTTTACTGAGGAGTGGCTTCCGTCTGGCCACTACCATAAAGGCCTGATTGGTGGACTGCTGCAGAGATGGTTGTCCTTCTGGAAGGTTCTCCCATCTCCACAGAGGAACTCTGGAGCTCTGTCAGAGTACCATCGGGTTCTTGGTCACCTCCCTGACAAAGGCCCTTCACCCCCGATTGCTCAGTTTGGCCCGGGCGGCCAGCTCTAGGAAGTCTTGGTGGTTCTAAACGTCTTCCATTTAGGAATGATGGAGGCCACTGTGTTCTTGGGGACCTTCAATGCTGCAGAAAATGTTTTGGTACCCTTCCCCAGATCTGTGCCTCTACATAATCCTGTCTCTACGGACAATTCCTTCGACCTCATGGCTTGGTTTTTGCTCTGACATGTACTGTCAACTGTGGGACCTTATATAAACAGGTGTGTGTCTTTCCCAAAAAATATTTAATCAATTTTGATTCAGGCTGTAACAACAAAATGTGGATAAGTCAAGGGGTATGAATACTTTCTGAAGGCACTGTAAATACTAGCGTTACTAAAAGCAGCTACAACCAATGTTCCCTCAAAAAAAGATAATCACTGAGCAAATGTCAGGTCTACTGAGCGCAAACTTGAAAGTTGTGAAAATTCTGTGCAACTTCCGGCGCGCGTTTACTGTGAACACTGAGGCTGTACCCGCTTTAAGTTACAGTTTTAACAGTGGCCAAGTAGGCTACTGTGGCTATTTGATCATAATGTAGGACTACCAGAGTGGCCTACCATCAAAAACAATGGAGAAAAATGCATCCCATAACATTTTAACATGGAAATAGCTGTTCTATCGCTCAGCCTACAGTAGCAGCCAATGTGTGGTGTTCAATGTTGGCCTACATTCCATTAGACTTTTTTTTGTTTTAAACATGCAGGGCTTGACATTAACCTGTTTATCCACTTGTCCTTAAGACAAGGAGGTGACTGAAAATGTTGTTGTGTTGTTTGATGCAAGAAACCACTTTACAAAATAAAATGCATCATTATTCCCATACCATTATTACAGAGAATCAGACAAATTATACTACCCTTTGCCTATTGGCTACTTAGCTTATTCAAGCCTGTCTCAAAATACAACACTGCCCCTTTAAGACAAAAAAAATCTCTTCACCTGAATTGCTTTTCAAAGATGTCTAGAAATGCACACATTTTGTGCTCTTGTAGGAAGCAATCACTCCCCCATTGCTGACTACAAATTATCTATAACTCATTAATTAGCGAAGGATATGAACAAACGTACAAATGTGCACATGTCGCTACATGTAGCTCTTGCTTTGATCTCAAAACAAGCGCATCTACTCACGACCGCTCATGCTGTAAAAACAGTCCAGTTCAAAGTGAATGGCACAGATCCATATATGGCAATGGTCTATTTGCATATAGGCCTACTGCAGCTCAGATTGGTTATGGCACACCGGTCTGCGTAGAGTACGGGTTGAGTCCTGCGTGTCAATGCGTGGTCCTCTGTAGCTCAGCTGGTAGAGCACGGCGCTTATAACGCCAAGGTAGTGGGTTCGATCCCCGGGACCACCCATACACAAAAAATGTATGCACGCATGACTGTAAGTCACTTTGGATAAAAGCGTCTGCTAAATGGTATATTATTATTATTATATTATTAATGCAATAGAATTCCACTCCGATGCGTTCAGCCTACAACAAAATCTCTTGCATAGTTGGTTTTGTTTCAGTATGTTGCATTGAAAGTGACTCATAATACGTTGATTCGATAACAATTCCCACAGTAAAGGGAAACGTTGATAGTGTTAACTAACGGGGAAAACTGAGTGAAGCTCAATCTTGTTCTTCTCTGAGCATGCTGATATTTCTTCTGCGCGGCAGTCCCGGGGGAGCTGTATGCCCGCGTATGCGAGCAGTTTAGAGGGCTACAAGGATCCTACCTTGCTAGCTATCTCTTCTTATATTTCTTGCAATGACAAAGGATGTTTGTATAGTGAATGGAATCCTTTCGGTGCCCCAAAGCCATAATAGATTATCATGACTGACACTGACCAGACAGGAGGGTCACTGTATGCACAATTTGGACACTAGGACTGTCAGAACTAGCTACATATACCTCAGACAAAAAGTTTCATCATAGGACTCCTCTAGGTTAGCTAGCCATGGCATGAAAGTCCTTTGGTTAGCTTTGCATCATGTAGCTAAATGTATTTATTGGATGGCACTTCTAACGTTAAAGGTGCAATATGCAGAAATCGCTCTGCCATTTCCTGGTTCCTAAAAGTCTAATAGTTTATGTGACAAAACAAGCACTGTGAAATATATTTTCAATAACCAAAAGTGTTGTATTTTCAGCTCTTTGAAGCTGGTGTACAAAACCGAAAACAAAAGACATAAAAACTAAACTTAAGAACTGGGAGGTATCAAAATAACACACATCATCAGATCTACAGCTTCTTAGACTTGCTTTCAATGAAAATTACAGCTCTATAACTCACATTTCTACTCACATTGGCTTAATAGATAACTATGACGCCACAGCAAATGTTCAGTAACTTATTTTCGTGTGAGGTGCAATCTGTATTTTAATCATAGCTATACTATATTAGCATAGCTAGCCCAATAATGGAGTAAAGCCTACGTTACTCCTTATAGTACAAGGACCTTAGCTAGTTACATGTTCATTTTAAAGGTGCATTGGCTCTGGAAGCCAAAACAGCCAATACTCCATCTAAACGGGTTTAACACAGTTGCAGCCGACAGTATTTTTCGTCGGGGCTAAACTCCCCCATAAAGAAGACGTCTTCGTCCAATGACTCCTATGTGTAATGTAATGTTACTGAGAGTCATGATCAAGAGCTAGCTAGCTTTACAGTTTTGGGAGTTGTTTTCCAATCAAGCACCACCAACAAACTAGCTACTGAACCTAGATAGCTAACATTAGTTAAAACAAACGTTATTTTCAAGACAAACCATTTTCTGATATTTACCTGTTTAACTAGAAGATAACCATGTAGCTAAGTTGAGGATGTTGAGTGTTGACGTTGCATTAAACGACATTCGGAGTTGTTTAGCGGCTGGAGAAAGTTGCCTTTCCTGGCTTGCTTACTAGCAAGTTAGCGTCTCCTTATCGCCGCAAAAAGTAATGTACCTGTAACTAAAATAAAAAACATTGACATTCCTTGTTAAGGGTGTCGATGTGGTCTTTCACGCTGACTTCACACGGTTCAAATTGCGGCGGATCTGCTGAAGAGAGAGGAGGATGAGCTAGGGGAGGTGACGTGGGCAGCATGTGATGAACCTGGGGGTGCTTTAAACTGCTTTCATCCATTGGTTCCCTATCATCGTCTCCCCTTCATCTGCACTGATCTGTGAATACCTTTAGCATAGTTCATATTTTGTAGCCTACGTTGTTCACAGCTGTACACAAGCAAATTCCATTGTGTCGATTAGGCTTAGACATGTTTTTTTCTTTTCTTTTCCATTCTATTCTTTTCTATTCTGACACTCAGTAGTGTTGGTTTATGGTCCTACCTACCCAACCTGTAATGCAATGTGAATAAAGGCCAAGGCTATTCTAGTAGGCCTAGCAGTTGGACCAGTAATGCAGGTTCATAAATAGGACTAACAATGGCATTGACACTCAAACAGCATTTAAACCTGGACCCATGATGCTGGAAAAGAAAAACGATTTTTCCTAATTATCCACTGAAACGTCAAGCGCATGACCGCGTGGCTCAGTTGGTAGAGCATGGTGCTTGCAATACCAGGGTTGTGGGTTCAATTCCCATGGGGAAAATATATGCACTCACTACTGTAAGTTGCTGTGGATAAGAGTGTCTGCTAAAATGTAAATAATTCCCCAAAAACTATAATTCTCCTCAGCTTGCTGTGTAGGCTATTGAAAGCTGTAAGCCTTCATCCCACACTAATGTACTTCGATAATATAACAAATAGTTTGTCATTCTTAATGTGAGTCTGTGAATTCTTTACCCTCTTAAACTAAGAGTTTCATGAGCTAACAGTCAAATTTGAGGTGCCAGTACTCAGTTACGGTGAACACCTGCCCAAGTCAAGCACTGATTCAGGCGTCATGTAACAGGTTTAAAAATGACCTGACAGACAGGACACAATGTGTGTTTTCTGATGGTGTTAAGTCAAGTTTCCTTGATATTACGAAAGTTGTCCCACAGTGGTCGATTTTTTGTTCCTGTACTTTTTACTGTCTATATAAACATTATTGTTATATCTGCAAAAAATTGTTACATACACCTGTATGCAGATGACACTGTTGTGTATGCTGTTGCCCCCACGGTTGACCAGGCTCTATCTGAGCTACAATCTGCCTCTATTACCCTGCAGAAAGCATTTGTTGAACTGAAATTGGTACTTAATGCAGGTAAAACCAATTATGTGTTATTTTCCAAAACACTTAAAAATGTGCTGTATGTGATGATTTACACATAAAGTACATTGGATTGTGTCCACATTGATAGTGTCCACATTGATAGTGTCCAGATTGATTGTGTCCACATTGATATGTCCACATTGGATGGTGACCACATTGATAGTGTCCCCATTGATAGTGTCCACATTGATAGTGTCCAGATTGATTGTGTCCACATTGATATGTCCACATTGGATGGTGACCACATTGATAGTGTCCCCATTGATAGTGTCCACATTGATAGTGTCCACATTGGATGGTGTCCACATTGATAGTGTCCACATTGATATTGTCCACATTAATAGTGTCCACATTGGATGGTGACCACATTGAAAGTGTCCCCATTGATAGTGTCTACATTGAAAGTGTCCCCATTGATAGTGTCCCCATTGATAGTGTCCCCATTGATAGTGTCCACATTGATGGTGTCCACATTGGATGGTGCCCACATTGATAGTGTCCACATTGAATGGTGTCCACATTGAGTGTCCCCTCTTATAAATATCTGGGCATCTGGATTGACCAAAAGCTAAAGCATACTGATGAGTTAGCTAAAAAGCTGAGAATATAAATGGGCTTCTTCTTTAGAAATACAGGTAACCGACAAAATAATGGAAACAGTTGAGTAAATGAGGGATACAAAGTATATTGAAAGCAGGTGCTTCCACACAGGTGTGGTTCCTGAGTTAATTCACATCCCATCATGCTTAGGGTCATGTATAAAAATGCTAGGCAGGTCATTATTGTGGCTACCATGGCTACGCCCCCATATGCATGAAAATGATGTAAACAATATGCAGTCACCAGATCTTTAACCCAACTGAACATTTAGGGGAGATTCTGGAGCGATTCCTGAGATAGAGTTTTCCACCGTCAACAAAACACAAAATTATGGAATTTCTTGAAGAAGAACACTGTTGCATCCCTCCAATAGAGTTCCAGACACTTGTAGAATCTATGCCAAGGCGCATTGAAGCTTTTCTGGCTCGTGGTGGCCCAGCGCCCTATCAAAACACTTTATGTTGGTATTTCCTTCATTTTGGCAGTTACCTGTAGATCATGCCTCTCACTAAATAAAAGCAGATAATTCAGTCAACATTCTTTCCAGCTTTAGACTATGGCAACACCATCTATATGAATACAGCTGCCAATTACACTGAAACCATTGGATGCAGTTTACCACAGTGCACTACGCTTTATTACGGGCAGCAGGTTCAGGACACATCGCATGCATTCTGTATCAGAAAGCATGCTGGCCCTCTTTGAAGTCTCCTAGAGCGATGCATTGGTCTCTGTGTTTATAAAGCTCTTTCACAAAAACTCCAGCTGTACTTAACATAATTAATAAACTTTAGACGTAGGAATGACCGTACCCGGTCTCAGGGATGTGTCAGTAGCTGAGTGTAGATGCGGTGTGGAAATCAAGCGCAGGAAACACGGGCGTTCGTGAACAGACTTTAGTAAACAAAAGCAGCACCAAACAGGCGAACAGCCAACCCAACCGGGAGGCAAAATACAAATTACGCACAAAACCACAGTGCGTAAAATGACGATAGCGCACACAGTGCGGACTCTCGAAAAACAACAAAACACGAGAGTAGTACAGAGAGCAACAGCTAGACAATAAACAATACCACATAACACCTGGCCCCACACACGAAAAACTAAATAGGCAACCAAATCAAACACTAACAAGGGACAGGTGTACAAACAGACAAAACCAAACAAACATGAAACATCGAACGGTGGTAGCTAGTACTCCGGGGACGACGACCGCCGAAGCCTGCCGAACAAGGAGGAGCAGCCTCGGCCGAAACCGTGACAGGATGGCTATCTGGAAATTCCGTCGGTCTCTACAAACTTAGGTAAATCAGCGTTTAGTTATTTTGCACCTTACTTGTGGAATAATCTCCAAAACTCTCTAAAATTGGATGAATTGGTCCCTCTAGGGCATTTCAGACTATCACGTTTCAGAAGAAGACCCAGATGCAGACAGTGTCGAAGTAACAAAAGTTTATTACAAAAACAGGGGACAGGCAAATGACAGGTAGAGGTCAGTAATCCAAATCAGAGTCCAAAAGGTACAGAATGGCAGGCAGTCTCAGGGTCAGGGCAGGCAGGGGTCAATAATCCAGGGTGGTGTGACAAGGTACAGAACGGCAGGCAGGCTCAGGGTCAGGGCAGGCAGAGGTCAACGATCCATTGTGGTGTGACAAGGTACAGAACGGCAGGCAGGCTCAGGGCAGGCAGAGGTCAACGATCCATTGTGGTGTGACAAGGTACAGAACGGCAGGCAGGCTCAGGGTCAGGGCAGGCAGAGGTCAACGATCCATTGTGGTGTGACAAGGTACAGAACGGCAGGCTCAGGGTCAGGGCAGGCAGAGGTCAACGATCCATTGTGGTGTGACAAGGTACAGAACGGCAGGCAGGCTCAGGGCAGGCAGAATGGACAAAACTGGAAAACCAGAACTTGAGAAAGACAGGCGCAAGGGGTTGCCAAAACAAACTGGCAACAGACAAATAGAGAACACAGGTATAAATACACTGGGATAATGGGGAAGATGGGCGACAACTGGAGGGGGGTGGAGACAATCACAAAGACAGGTGAAACAGATCAGGGTGTGACACAGACAGCTGATTGAGGGACATTTTTAAATGAAGAATGTGTTTGTTTTCTATGGCTGTGTTTTGCTTTTCATATTGATTTTGATGGGTATATTTATGTAATCACATGGCTCATCTGTAAAAGAAACCTTGGTCTCAGCATGACTCCCTGTGAAAATAAAGGTACAAAATAAATAATTTATCTATTAGATTCTATATTTTAAGACACTTATTCGGATTACTATTTATTTTGGGCCTTATTCCAATATCCCAAATCATTTATAAATAACACAAAACCTATATTAATAAAAGAGACTACAGCTTTCAACAGTACACTCTAAGTAGAAAAGGGTTCCAAAACGGTTATTCGGCTGTCCCCACAGGGGAACCCTTTTTGGTTCTAGGTAGAAAGAACCCTTTTGGGTTCCAGGTAGAACAATTTTGGGTTCCATGTAGAACCCTGTGTGGGAAAGGGTTCTACATGGAACCCAAAAGAGCTCTACCTGGAACCAAAAGGGTACTTCAAAGGGTTATCCTATGGGGACAGCAGAAGAACCCTTTTAGGTTCTAGCTAGCACTTTTTTTCACACAACCCAGACCTCACACAGCTGCTCATCAAGAGGCACTCCAACCATCTGCAGTACGTCAGCTTCAAGGTAAAGATCTGTAGACAAAAATGGTGCATTTATATGGGAATAGGGTGCCATTTGGGATGCAGACATAGGCTTCCGGTAGTAGAAGTTGCTCCCTGAGGTACCCTAACCCTAAATCGTAACTGTAAACATTAGGGTGAAAAGCGTAAAACTGCTCTTAGATAAGGTGGCCTATGGGAATTTCCCTACTGGGACACCAGCATTCACCTCTTCCCCAACTGCCCCACCCCTTTCTGTCTACCCCTTTCTATCCAGCACTTTCTATCCCACCTGTTCTCCCCTCCTTAACCTCCCTTCCCCCTCCCTCCCTCCCTCTCTTCCTTCATTAACTAACATTCGGGCCCCAGCCATGCCCTGGAGGCAGAGGTGTGCAGCAGAATGCCCCACGAGAGAGAGAGAGAGAAGAGAGAGAGAGGAGAGAGAGAGAGAGAGGAGAGAGAGAGAGAGAGGAGAGAGAGAGAGAGAGAAGAGAGAGAGAGAGAGAGAGAGGAGAGAGCGAGAGAGAGAGAGAGAGGAGAGAGGAGAGAGAGAGAAGAGAGAGAGAGGAGATAGAGAGAGAGAGAGAGAGAGAGAGGGAGAGAGAGAGAGAGAGAGAAGAGAGAGAGAGAGAGAGAGAGAGAGAGAGAGAGAGAGAGAGAGAAGAGGAGAGGAGAGAGAGCTGAGAGAGAAGAGAGAGAAGAGAGAGAGAGAGAGAGAGAGAGAGAGAGAGAGAGAGAGAGGAGAGAGGAGAGAGAGAGAGAGGAGAGAGAGAGAGAGAGGAGAGAGAGAGAGAGAGAGAGAGGAGAGGAGAGAGAGAGAGAGGGCTGTCTGTTGTAAACAATGTGTAACCTTAATTCTTGCCATCTGTCTACAGCAACCATCATGATTCATCGCTCCTTGGAGCTAATGTAGCCTACTTAACACACTGACTGAGGCTAGTATTTTGAAATCTTTTGAATACTTTGTGCATTTGCTTGAGCCCAGCATTGAGTGCATAAAGCGGGATTTGCACTTTTAGGACTATTCATTGGTTCCATTGCACCAGGGAAGCTCAATCAAGCCCAGCTAAAGTATTTACAATGATTTCAAATTCTGTTTGAACCCAGGTCTGGCGGATGTGTGGAATAAATTGGCTTAGATAACTTATGCAAACAGTGTTTGTGTCTAAAATGGCACACGATTCCCTATGTAGTGCACTACCTTTTCACCAGGGGCCTATATTTACCCATAGTGCACTACGGTGAATAGGGTACCATTTTGGACACGATCAGTGTTTGTTTCTTGACTGTTGGGGTTTTTGTTGTGTTCCAAAATAACAATCCCTCCTCCTCCTCCTCCCCGCCTCCTCCTCCCTCCTCCTCCTATCCTACTCCTCCTCCTCCTCTTCCCTCCTCCTCCCCTCCTCCTCCTCCTCCTCTCCTGCAGGTGGACAGCTGTACATAGTCGGCGGAGGCAGCCTGTGATATCTTTCCCAGCTGGTCAACTGTCCCATTAAGACCTTGGGGCTCATCTCCACAGCCAGACCCAGCTTCATGGACATCTCCCAGGTACCCACGTCACAGCCAGACCCAGCTTCATGGACGTCTCCCAGGTACCCACGTCACAGCCAGACCCAGCTTCATGACGTCTACCAGGTACCCACGTCACAGCCAGACCCAGCTTCATGGACGTCTCCCAGGTACCCACGTCACAGCCAGACCCAGCTTCATGGACGTCTCCTAGGTACCCACGTCACAGCCAGAACCCAGCTTCATGGACGTCTCCCAGGTACCCACGTCACAGCCAGACCCAGCTTCATGGACGTCTCCCAGGTACCCACGTCACAGCCAGACCCAGCTTCATGGACGTCTCCCAGGTACCCACGTCACAGCCAGACCCAGCTCATGGACGTCTCCCAGGTACCCACGTCACAGGCCAGACCAGCTCATGGACGTCTCCCAGGTACCCACGTCACAGCCAGACCCAGCTTCATGGACGTCTCCCAGGTACCCACGTCACAGCCAGACCCAGCTTCATGGACGTCTCCCAGGTACCCACGTCACAGCCAGACCCAGCTTCATGGACGTCTCCCAGGTACCCACGTCACAGCCAGACCCAGCTTCATGACGTCTCCCAGGTACCCACGTCACAGCCAGACCAGCTTCATGGACGTCTCCCAGGTACCCACGTCACAGCCAGACCCAGCTTCATGGACGTCTCCCAGGTACCCACGTCACAGCCAGACCCAGATTCATGGACGTCTCCCAGGTACCCACGTCACAGCCAGACCCAGCTTCATGGACGTCTCCCAGGTACCCACGTCACAGCCAGACCCAGCTTCATGGACGTCTCCCAGGTACCCACGTCACAGCCAGACCCAGCTTCATGGACGTCTCCCAGGTACCCACGTCACAGCCAGACCCAGCTTCAATGGACGTCTCCCAGGTACCCACGTCACAGCCAGACCCAGCTTCATGGACGTCCTCCCAGGTACCCACGTCACAGCCAGACCCAGCTTCATGGACGTCTCCTAGGTACCCAAGTCACAGCCAGACACAGCTTCATGGACGTCTCCCAGGTACCCACGTCACAGCCAGACCAGCTTCATGGACGTCTCCCAGGTACCCACGTCACAGCCAGACCCAGCTTCATGGACGTCTCCCAGGTACCCCACGTCACAGCCAGACCCAGCTTCATGGACGTCTCCCAGGTACCCACGTCACAGCCAGACCCAGATTCATGGACGTCTCCCAGGTACCCACGTCACAGCCAGACCCCAGCTTCATGGACGTCTCCCAGGTACCCACGTCACAGCCAGACCCAGCTCATGGACGTCTCCCAGGTACCCACGTCACAGCCAGACCCAGCTTCATGGACGTCTCCCAGGTACCCACGTCACAGCCAGACCCAGCTTCATGGACGTCTCCTAGGTACCCCACGTCACAGCCAGACCCAGCTTCATGGACGTCTCCCAGGTACCCACGTCACAGCCAGACCCAGCTTCATGGACGTCTCCCAGGTACCCACGTCACAGCCAGACCCAGCTTCATGGACGCTCTCCCAGGTACCCACGTCACAAGCCAGACCCAGCTTTCCAGGGACGCTCTCCCAGGTACCCACGCTCACAGCCAGACCCAGCT
>NC_140016.1:5040546-5065546 GCF_964263955.1 Coregonus lavaretus
TCCAGTACCCACGTCACAGCCAGACCCAGCTTCATGGACGTCTCCCAGGTACCCACGTCACAGGCCAGACCCAGCTTCATGGACGTCTCCCAGGTACCCACGTCACAGCCAGACCCAGCTTCATGGACGTCTCCCAGGTACCCACGTCACAGCCAGACCCAGCTTCATGGACGTCTCCCAGGTACCCACGTCACAGCCAGACCCAGCTTCATGGACGTCTCCCAGGTACCCACGTCACAGCCAGACCCAGCTTCATGGACGTCTCCCAGGTACCCACGTCACAGCCAGACCCAGCTTCATGGACGTCTCCCAGGTACCCACGTCACAGCCAGACCCAGCTTCATGGACGTCTCCCAGGTACCCACGTCACAGCCAGACCCAGCTTCATGGACGTCTTCCCAGGTACCCACGTCACAGCCAGACCCAGCTTCATGGACGTCTCCCAGGTACCCACGTCACAGCCAGACCCAGCTTCATGGACGTCTCCCAGGTACCCACGTCACAGCCAGACCCAGCTTCATGGACGTCTCCCAGGTACCCACGTCACAGCCAGACCCAGCTTCATGGACGTCTCCCAGGTACCCACGTCACAGCCAGACCCAGCTTCATGGACGTCTCCCAGGTACCCACGTCACAGCCAGACCCAGCTTCATGGACGTCTCCCAGGTACCCACGTCACAGCCAGACCCAGCTTCATGGACGTCTCCCAGGTACCCACGTCACAGCCAGACCCAGCTTCATGGACGTCTCCCAGGTACCCACGTCACAGCCAGACCCAGCTTCATGGACGTCTCCCAGGTACCCACGTCACAGCCAGAGAATTACACCCTACATCACAGCCAGAGAATTACACCCTACATCACAGCCAGAGAATTACACCCTACGTCACAGCCAGAGAATTACACCCCACATCACAGCCAGAGAATTACACCCTACGTCACAGCCAGGAAATTACACCCCACATCACAGCCAGCGTTGACAGTGGTGTTTGTCAACTCCAAGTCCCTGTCCTCCATTAAGATAGATGACATACCATGACCCGTCACTCAAAGTCCTGGTAGCCAACAACAGTGAGACCCTGAAGCTGCTAAAGGTGAGCATCTGCCCTCACGTCTCCCCAGCAGGTGGGTGATAGAGCCTCAAGGGTATCAAGTTCCAATATCCATTCTTGTATACTATTTACAATACTTCGTTCTAAGCCTACACGGTATGCTAGTGTGTATATTGGAACAGAGCACAGGTCTCAAGTCAAAATGAAGGATGTGCTTCTTTCCTGGAAGGTTGTGTCCCATTGATTCCATTTAGCCAAGCATCCTAAGGTCACATTCTGACCTTCCTTGTTTTCCTCTGTTTGGGTATCCTGAGCGTGGCGGACCAGTGCCGCGGCCTCAGGGAACTAGCGTTGAACTACCACCTGCTGAGCGATGAGCTGCTATTGGCCCTCTCCTCTGAGAAACATGTCAACCTGGAACACCTGCGCATCGACGCAGTCAGTGAGAACCCTGGGCAGACACTCTCTTCCACTCCATCAAGAAGAGCAGCTGGGATGCCCTGGTCAGACACTCTTACACTCCATCAAGAAGAGCAGCTGGGATGCCCTGGTCAGACACTCTTCCACTCCATCAAGAAGAGCAGCTGGGATGCCCTGGTCAGACACTCTTCCACTCCATCAAGAAGAGCAGCTGGGATGCCCTGGTCAGACACTCACCCAAGGTCATTCAATCAATCAATCAATCAAACTTTATGGGCCGGTTTCCCGGACACAGATTAAGCCTATAGTCTTGGACTAAGAACAGTACATTAGTACTAGACTAGGCTTAATCTGGATGACACATTTCCTACAAGGTAACAAATCAATGCAAAGAAACAACTAAAACTAAAAGTAGAGGTACAAGCTTTCGGTAAAAATGTATTTGTTTCAATAAAATAATCAATAAAAATTAGGTCGATGACCCCTGGATTCATTGGGATGCCACCAAAGTTTTTCCAAAAAAAGAATGCAACTGCATTTACATCTGGGTTGAATAAATCACAATTAAAGAAGATATCAGAATTGGAAATGTTGTTAACTGTGTTAGAGCATTCTCAACAAACACTATTTTCAGACCAGGTAGCTTTTACTCTTTCCAGAGACAAGACACACTTAATTGATTGATAAGACAGAGAGCAAAATTTGCCATCCATCGAGTAAGACTCAACCATTACTTCCATGGGAATCGTCCCAGTTGTTTACTGGCCAACAAGCTACGCAGTAATGATCAATTAGCTGATATAGCAACTATTGAATCTGAAACAGGGGAATTACTATCAGAACCCAAATTAATCAATCAAAGATTCTACCGCTTCTATAAAGAACTGTACACCTCTGATTGTAAATCCACACCAAGCCAGACTGAGTCCTTTCTAAAAGAATGAAGAACTCCTCTTCTCTCAACAGAGAAAACCACCTCACTGGGAGCCCAAATCTCTCTCAATGAACTCAAAAGTGCAATGTATAGCATGAATAAACATTTTTGAATCAATTAGGTCCACTATTGCTCAACATGATTAACACAGCCGTTCACAAGGGTTCATTTGGGAGATATGTGAATACAGCACTAATTTAGCTTTTATTTTTAAAAAAAGGTAAGGATGCCACCCAGTGTTCTTACCATCGCCCCCTATCTTTGATAAACACAGATATTAAACTGTATTCCAAAATGTTGTCGTCCTGTCTGAAGACTTACTTACCCAAATTGAAACACATGGACCAAAGCGTGTTTGTTAAAAAGCATTTATCCTTGGCTAACCTCTGTCGACTATTACATACACATGTAGGATCTTAATTTGAGCCAGTTTTACAGCAGGAAAATAATCCTGCAGCAACAGGAAATGTGAATTATTATGTGGATATTAATTAATGGAAGTTTTTTGTAGGGGTTGATACATTTTCCGTTAGGGCAAATCAAGTCTGACATTTAAAAATGGAAATTACAAACTTTAGAAGCCTTTTAAAACCTTGAATACACTACAAGTTTACATTTCCTGCTGTGCAGGAAAATTCTCAGCAACGAAAGAGTGATCAAATTAAGATCCTACATCTGTATCTTAGATGCTTCATCAGAAACAACCGTTCCTTGGGCTGTATTATCTCTCGATGCAGAAAAAGCTTGAATATAGACTAGAATGGTAATATCTCTGGTCTGTATTGGAACATATGGGAATTTCATTAATATGATTAACCTTTTACTGCAGTTGGCTAAATCAGGGTCACACAGTGTTTCTTGATAGTCTTAAACAAATCTACTTTGGGGAAAAAAAAGTTAATACCTCACACACATGGTTCTGAGATTAAAAAAAGAAGACACCTGTACCATGTCAGATACCATGTATTCAATTTGAAGTTTGCATCCCAATATTACATTTTACATACATCACAGAAGACAGAAATATAACAAAACTGTTTGCCATAGGAACACTGGACTTTCTGCAGGTTTTGTTTTTAAATAATGTTTATTAATGATGACATTATGAAAAAACATTCCACCCATGAGGCCACTAGGTCATTTGACTGCAGGAAAGGACCACAATACTATATGCCAATCCCTCAGTCTTTGTTATCAGGCAATTCGTCAATGGAAGGAAATAACACCCATTTCTCTCAAATCTACTGATCACTTCATCTCCTTATACGCAGATGATATTTTACTATATCTAGGACAATGTATCTCTGTCGCTCACAAACGCATTGAAGATCATAGATAAATTCAGCTTAATCTCAAGTTATAAAATTAATCTAACCAAATCATACCTACTGCCACTCAAGACACAGATGGGAGTACAAATATTTCCTTCTTTAGATAAAACCATTGCCAGAAACTTTTAACAGAACACTCAAATCAATTCATTCCGACCTCAGTAGATGGAATAATATCCCAGTTACTTTAACCGGCAGAATATCTATTGTCAAAATGAATATATTGCCAGGGCTGAATTTCTGTAGTTCAATGCTTCCAATGTCTCACCCTTCAGCTATTGGGATAAAATCCATAGTGTGGTTTAAAAATGTATATGGCAAGGTAATGAATACATTTACAAAGAGGGAAAGACCTAGGAAGACTATTCGCACCAAACTTTAAATTGTATTTCCAGGCTCCAGTATTTCTCCCCATCCTTAATTGGTTTAGACATAATTATTCTGCCCCCTGGTTGAGTATAGAGAGACATATGGTGTCTCCTATTGCCCTGGAAGAGGTGGTCTTCACTGATATATCCCTTAAACAATGTAATATGGTGTCTCCTGTGGCCCTGGAAGAGGTGGTCTTCACTGATATATCCATTAAACAATGTAATATGGTGTCTCCTGTGGCCCTGGAAGAGGTGGTCTTCACTGATATATCCCTTAAACAATGTAATATGGTGTCTCCTGTTGATGTGGAAGAGGTGGTCTTCACTGATATATCCCTTAAACAATGTAATATGGTGTCTCCTGTGGCCCTGGAAGAGGTGGTAATATATAATATATAATATGGTCAGAGGTTATTTTTGTGTGCATTTATTTATTTGATTGTTTTTGTACCTGTAACCCCCTCTGAAAATGAAAAATGACAAAACGAAATAAAAAGTAGTCCTTGTTTGTGCTCCCCTCAGGTCAACATCGTTATGTACTTCTTCCTGTTTAATGACGTTGAGTTCGAGCCCTTCTTCAGAGTAGAGACTCCAGTCACACACCTGTACTTCGGCTGGACCGTGCGCAAAGGTGAGTTCATAATGTTTTTGTCTTGTAACTTTGTATTGTCTTTAATCATTAGATGCTATTTGTTTTAGCACTTTATCTTGTTTTTAACCATTAGATGTTATTTGTTTTATCACTTTGTCTTGTCTTTAAAGGCCCAGTGCAGTAAAAAAAACTCGATTTTCCTGTGTTTAAAGAAAATAATGTTTCAACACTATGAGGTTGGAAAAATGCTGTCAAACGGTGAAAATGATGATAATGCCCTTTAAGTGTAAGAGCTGTTTGAAAATGTCTGCCTGTTTTGGTGGGAGGAGTTTTGGCCTTCCATGGTGACATCACCATGGGGTAAATTAGTTAATAGACCTGCTGTACATACCTACACGTACGCTATGGTCACAAGACGCAGGCCTCCTTATTGTCCCTAGAATTTCTAAGCAAACAGCTGGAGGCAGGGCTTTCTCCTATAGAGCTCAATATTTATGGAATGGTCTGCCTATCCATGTGAGAGACGCAGACTCGGTCTCGACCTTGAAATCTTTACTGTAGACTCATCTCTTCAGTAGGTCCTATGATTGAGTGTAGTCTGGCCCAGGGGTGCGAAGGTGAACGGCAAGGCACTGGAGCGACAAACAGCCCTTGCTGTCTCTGCCTGGCCGATTCCCATCTCTCCATTGGGATTCTCTGCCTCTGACCCTGTTACGGGGACTGGGTCACTGGCTTACTGGTGCTTTCCATGCCGTCCCTAGGAGGGGTGCATCACTTGAGTGGGTTGAGTCACTGATGTGATCTTCCTGTCCGGTTTGTCGCTCCCTCTGGCTCGTAAAGTGGATGAGATCTTCGTGGGCTATACTCAGCCTTGTCTCAGGAGGTTGGTGGTCTGTTGATATCCCTCTGGTGGTGTGGAGGCTGTGCTTTGGCAAAGTGGGTGGGGTTATATCCTGCCTGGTTGGCCCTGTCTAGGGGTATCGTCGGACGGAGCCACAGTGTCTTCCGCCCCCACCCCTGTCTCAGCCTCCAGTATCTATACTGCAATAGTCTATGTGCCGGGGGGCTAGGGTCAGTCTGTTATATCTGGTGTTATCCTCCTGTCTTATCTGGTGTCCTGTGTGAATTTAAGTATGCTCCCTCTAATTCTCTCCCTCTCTCTCTCCCATCCCGGAGGACCTGAGCCCTAGGACCATGCCTCAGGACTACCTGGCCTGATGACTCCTTGCTGTCCCCAGTCCACCTGGTCGTGCTGCTGCTCCAGTTTCCACTCTTCTGCCTGCGGCTGTGGAACCCTGACCTGTTCATTAGACGTGCTACCTGGTCCCAGACCTGCTGTTTTCAACTCTCTCTCTACCACACCTGCTATTTCAACCTCTAAATGCCCGGCTATGAAAAACCAAGTGACATTTACTCCTGATGTACTGACCTGTTGCAACCTCTACAACCACTGTGATTATTATTTGACCCTGCTGGTCATCTATGAATGTTTGAACATCTTGGAGAAAAATCTGGCTCTAATGGCCATGTACAGTGAGGGAAGAAAGTATTTGATCCCCTGCTGATTTTGTACGTTTGCCCACTGACAAAGAAATGATCAGTCTATAATTTTAATGGTAGGTTTATTTGAACAGTGAGAGACAGAATAACAACAAAAAAATCCAGAAAAACGCATGTAAAATTTTTTATAAATTGATTTCCATTTTAATGAGGGAAATAAGTATTTGACCCCCTCTCAATCAGAAAGATTTCTGGCTCCCAGGTGTCTTTTATACAGGTAACGAGCTGAGATTAGGAGCACACTCTTAAAGGGAGTGCTCCTAATCTCAGCTTGTTACCTGTATAAAAGACACCTGTCCACAGAAGCAATCAATCAATCAGATTCCAAACTCTCCACCATGGCCAAGACCAAAGAGCTCTCCAAGGATGTCAGGGACAAGATTGTAGACCTACACAAGGCTGGAATGGGCTACAAGACCATCGCCAAGCAGCTTGGTGAGAAGGTGACAACAGTTGGTGCGATTATTCGCAAATGGAAGAAACACAAAATAACTGTCAATCTCCCTCGGCCTGGGTCTCCATGCAAGATCTCACCTCGTGGAGTTGCAATGATCATGAGAACGGTGAGGAATCAGCCCAGAACTACACGGGAGGATCTTGTCAATGATCTCAAGGCAGCTGGGACCATAGTCACCAAGAAAACAATTGGTAACACATTACGCCGTGAAGGACTGAAATCCTGCAGCGCCCACAAGGTCCCCCTGCTCAAGAAAGCACATATACAGGCCTGTCTGAAGTTTGCCAATGAACATCTGAATGATTCAGAGGAGAACTGGGTGAAAGTGTTGTGGTCAGATGAGACCAAAAGGGAGCTCTTTGGCATCAACTCAACTCGCCGTGTTTGGAGGAGGAGGAATGCTGCCTATGACCCTAAGAACACCATCCCCACCGAGGTGGAAACATTATGCTTTGGGGGTGTTTTTCTGCTAAGGGGACAGGACAACTTCACCGCATCAAAGGGACGATGGCCGGGGCCTTGTACCATCAAATCTTGGGTGAGAACCTCCTTCCCTCAGCCAGGGCATTGAAAATGGGTCGTGGATGGGTATTCCAGCATGACAATGACCCAAAACACACGGCCAAGGCAACAAAGGAGTGGCTCAAGAAGAGGCACATTAAGGTCCTGGAGTGGCCTAGCCAGTCTCCAGACCTTAATCCCATAGAAAATCTGTGGAGGGAGCTGAAGGTTTGAGTTGCCATACGTCAGCCTCGAAACCTTAATGACTTGGAGAAGATCTGCAAAGAGGAGTGGGACAAAATCCTTCCTGAAATGTGTGCAAACCTGGTGGCCAACTACAAGAAACGTCTGACCTCTGTGATTGCCAACAAGGGTTTTGCCACCAAGTACTAAGTCATGTTTTGCAGAAGGGTCAAATACTTATTTCCCTCAATAAAATGCAAATCCATTTATAAAAATGTTGACATGCGTTTTTCTGGATTTTTTTGTTGTTATTCTGTCTCTCACTGTTCAAATAAACCTACCATTAAAATTATAGACTGATTATTTCTTTGTCAGTTGGCAAACGTACAAAATCAGCAGGGGATCAAATACTTTTTTTCCTCACTGTACTGTTATAATCTCCACCCGGCACAGCCAGAAGGGGACCCCTCAGAGCCTGGTTCCTCTCTAGGTTTCTTCCTAGGTTTCTGCCTTTCTAGGGAGTTTTTCCTAGCCACCGTGCTTCTACATTTGCATTGCTTGCTGTTTGGGGTTTTAGGCTGGGTTTCTGTACAGCACTTTGTGACATCTGCTGATGTAAAAAGGGCTTTATAAATAACATTTGTTTGATTGATTGAATTCCAAACCTCTCTGCCAACAACAGCTAATTTTCAATTTCCAATCCCCACTCAAACCACTCCCAGAAAGTCCTAGCAAAATTCTGCTTGAGAAATTGCTCTTTGCTAAAAAGCAAATTTTCTTACTTTACAACCTGGTCTCAGAGCAATACATATTATATTTGACAAAATCGTGCCACTCTATTTACTATGTTATGTTACTTTACGTTAGTTTACATTATATTGGCCTACCAATATCATCTGAATGGTAGGACGTATAGTATCCTACCTCTTGATCGCACCTGTTTGCTTTGACCCATTAAGTGTGAAATATCACATTCGACTGCTTTAGAATTATATATTATGTTCGACTGCTTTAGCATGATATGTTTTGTAAGGTTAGGGGTTAAGGTTAGGGTTAAGGCTATGGTTAAGGTTAGGGTTAAGGTTAAAGTTAGGGTTAAAGTTAGGGTTAAGGTTAGGAGTTAGGTTAAAGGGTTAAGGTTAAGGGAAGGGTTAGTTAACATGCCAAGTAGTTGCAAGGTAGCTAAAAAGTGGGAAGTAGTTGCAAAGTTGCTAATTAGTTAAAATTCTAAAGTCTGTGATGAGAACACGCAACCTTTTTGCGCCCACCCATCCACTCCAACCAACTGCCCTCCTTTCGTTTATGCCTTAAGTATCCTACTCTCATACCAAACTTAACATATCATACTAATTTTAGTTTACAGAATTTTGTTAAATATAATACGTTTTGCTCTGAGACCAGGCTGTTCTTTTTGACCATTTTAATTGAAAACAGTCATGGTAAGGTACTTAATTGTTATCCAGAAATTATTTGATATTGAGATTAAAAATGGCTGCATTGGAGCTTTAACCATTAGATGTTATTTGTTTTACCACTTTGGAAAAACTTGCATATTTAAGCCAACATATGCTGTGTTTACTGTGAATGCGTTCTTTGCGAACGCGGTAACATTGCCTTTAAAAGGCGCATTGTCGACAACTCGCGATCCCGGACAAAATGGTTTCAAGTGATATCCTTTGGCGTTGTAGCTCATATAAACGTTCAATTCACTTCATTCAATTCACAGCGATGCTGGGTCACATCGCGCTGCACTGCCCTCGTCTAGAAGAGCTGGTGGTCCAACGGGCTGCAGCCATTGGACAAGGAGATGTTCAGGATTGTTGAGGGCTGTACAAGTCTGTCAGCCATTGGCCTCGGGGAGTGTGAGGTCACCTGTAGAGGTCGTGGAGTTTGTAAAGATGTATGGGAAGGGACTGACTCAGCTGTCCATCATGGAGGAGGTCCTGGTGCCTGATGATGGTTATAGCAACGTGGAACAGATACACACAGAGGTGTCCAAGCACCTGGGACGCATGTGGTACCCTGATATGATGCCTACCTGGTAGAGAGAGAGAGAGAGAGAGATGGAGGGATGAAGAGAGAGAGAGAGAGAGAGAGAGAGAGAGAGAGAGAGAGAGAGAGATGGAGGGACGGACGGAGAGACAGAGAGAGAGAGAGAGAGAGAGAGAGAGAGAGAGAGAGAGAGAGAGAGAGAGAGAGAGAGAGAGAGAGAGAGAGAGAGAGAGAGAGAGAGAGAGAGAGAGAGAGAGAGAGAGAGAGAGAGAGAGAGAGAGAGAGAGAGAGAGAGAGAGACCCACAGAGCCCTATTGACAGAAACTTCTAAATGTGATTGATTGTATGTCTACATGGGCCCTGATATAATGCTATCCTAGATGACAGAGAGAGATGTTCAAGGCTATCAGAAGAAGGAGTCCTTTAACTGAACTGTGCCGGGTCTGTCTGTTCCAGGACACACAGTGCATGCTTGGGCTCTATTCAATCCGCATCGCCGAAGTTCAGCTTTACAACATTATTGAAATTTAAAGGCAATATTCATTTTTTAGCGGAGACTGCATTCACGGTAAACGCTGCAAATGTCAGCTCAATCGAAAATAACCTTTACATTTCTATCGCGCGGAATCCGTAATGCTTTCCAGATTGAATAGAGCCCCTTGTCTCTAACTGTAAACCCACTGTCACTTGTTTTCCCCTCTGTGTATTCTGTGATTAACTTTGTGTCATCATTCCAGGAGAAATGACAGGAACGGGAAAAGGAATGATAAGTCGTTTCTCCTAAACAAAAACAGGTTGTTTACTTGGATTACTTTCCAATTATTGTGTTGTTCCGGTTTATGACTGGAAAATGTATAGAAAAGTCCCCTTCAATATCACCCCAATTCACAATAATACAGCCTCAAAGAAAGGTTGGTGTATAACAATTTCTCCCTGTTATGTGTCCTGCAGTCTGGGTTTCAGGAATACTGCAGTATGTAGGTCAGTGTCACAGCACAACACATGTTCTCCAGTCTCTGCTTTATGACCTCTCTAGTGTGGCCAGCCACTCTGGTAATGATCTGGGAGGAGGGGGTGAGGCCAGTCAGCCTGGTAATGATCTGGGAGGAGGGGGTGAGGCCAGTCAGCCTGGTAATGATCTGGGAGGAGGGGGTGAGGCCAGCCACTCTGGTAATGATCTGGGAGGAGGGGGTGAGGCCAGCCAGCCTGGTAATGATCTGGGAGGAGGGGGTGAGGCCAGCCAGCCTGGTAATGATCTGGGAGGAGGGGGTGAGGCCAGCCAGCCTGGTAATGATCTGGGAGGAGGGGGTGAGGCCAGCCAGCCTGGTAATGATCTGGGAGGAGGGGGTGAGGCCAGCCAGCCTGGTAATGATCTGGGAGGAGGGGGTGAGGCCAGCCAGCCTGGTAATGATCTGGGAGGAGGGGGTGAGGCCAGCCACTCTGGTAATGATCTGGGAGGAGGGGGTGAGGCCAGCCAGCCTGGTAATGATCTGGGAGGAGGGGGTGAGGCCAGCCAGCCTGGTAATGATCTGGGAGGAGGGGGTGAGGCCAGCCAGCCTGGTAATGATCTGGGAGGAGGGGGTGAGGCCAGCCAGCCTGGTAATGATCTGGGAGGAGGGGGTGAGGCCAGCCACTCTGGTAATGATCTGGGAGGAGGGGGTGAGGCCAGCCAGCCTGGTAATGATCTGGGAGGAGGGGGTGAGGCCAGCCAGCCTGGTAATGATCTGGGAGGAGGGGGTGAGGCCAGCCAGCCTGGTAATGATCTGGGAGGAGGGGGTGAGGCCAGCCACTCTGGTAATGATCTGGGAGGAGGGGGTGAGGCCAGCCAGCCTGGTAATGATCTGGGAGGAGGGGGTGAGGCCAGTCAGCCTGGTAATGATCTGGGAGGAGGGGGTGAGGCCAGCCAGCCTGGTAATGATCTGGGAGGAGGGGGTGAGGCCAGCCAGCCTGGTAATGATCTGGGAGGAGGGGGTGAGGCCAGCCACTCTGGTAATGATCTGGGAGGAGGGGGTGAGGCCAGCCAGCCTGGTAATGATCTGGGAGGAGGGGGTGAGGCCAGCCAGCCTGGTAATGATCTGGGAGGAGGGGATGAGGCCAGCCAGCCTGGTAATGATCTGGGAGGAGGGGGTGAGGCCAGCCACTCTGGTAATGATCTGGGAGGAGGGGGTGAGGCCAGTCAGCCTGGTAATGATCTGGGAGGAGGGGGTGAAGCCAGCCGCTCTGGTAATGATCTGGGAGGAGGGGGTGAGGCCAGCCAGCCTGGTAATGATCTGGGAGGAGGGGGTGAGGCCAGCCAGCCTGGTAATGATCTGGGAGGAGGGGGTGAGGCCAGCCAGCCTGGTAATGATCTGGGAGGAGGGGGTGAGGCCAGCCAGCCTGGTAATGATCTGGGAGGAGGGGGTGAGGCCAGCCACTCTGGTAATGATCTGGGAGGAGGGGGTGAGGCCAGTCAGCCTGGTAATGATCTGGGAGGAGGGGGTGAGGCCAGCCACTCTGGTAATGATCTGGGAGGAGGGGGTGAGGCCAGCCAGCCTGGTAATGATCTGGGAGGAGGGGGTGAGGCCAGCCAGCCTGGTAATGATCTGGGAGGAGGGGGTGAGGCCAGCCACTCTGGTAATGATCTGGGAGGAGGGGGTGAGGCCAGCCAGCCTGGTAATGATCTGGGAGGAGGGGGTGAGGCCAGCCACTCTGGTAATGATCTGGGAGGAGGGGGTGAGGCCAGCCAGCCTGGTAATGATCTGGGAGGAGGGGGTGAGGCCAGCCAGCCTGGTAATGATCTGGGAGGAGGGGGTGAGGCCAGCCACTCTGGTAATGATCTGGGAGGAGGGGGTGAGGCCAGCCAGCCTGGTAATGATCTGGGAGGAGGGGGTGAGGCCAGCCAGCCTGGTAATGATCTGGGAGGAGGGGGTGAGGCCAGCCAGCCTGGTAATGATCTGGGAGGAGGGGGTGAGGCCAGCCAGCCTGGTAATGATCTGGGAGGAGGGGGTGAGGCCAGCCAGCCTGGTAATGATCTGGGAGGAGGGGGTGAGGCCAGCCAGCCTGGTAATGATCTGGGAGGAGGGGGTGAGGCCAGCCACTCTGGTAATGATCTGGGAGGAGGGGGTGAGGCCAGCCAGCCTGGTAATGATCTGGGAGGAGGGGGTGAGGCCAGCCAGCCTGGTAATGATCTGGGAGGAGGGGGTGAGGCCAGCCAGCCTGGTAATGATCTGGGAGGAGGGGGTGAGGCCAGCCAGCCTGGTAATGATCTGGGAGGAGGGGGTGAGGCCAGCCAGCCTGGTAATGATCTGGGAGGAGGGGGTGAGGCCAGCCAGCCTGGTAATGATCTGGGAGGAGGGGGTGAGGCCAGCCAGCCTGGTAATGATCTGGGAGGAGGGGGTGAGGCCAGCCAGCCTGGTAATGATCTGGGAGGAGGGGGTGAGGCCAGCCAGCCTGGTAATGATCTGGGAGGAGGGGGTGAGGCCAGTCAGCCTGGTAATGATCTGGGAGGAGGGGGTGAGGCCAGCCAGCCTGGTAATGATCTGGGAGGAGGGGGTGAGGCCAGCCAGCCTGGTAATGATCTGGGAGGAGGGGGTGAGGCCAGCCACTCTGGTAATGATCTGGGAGGAGGGGGTGAGGCCAGCCAGCCTGGTAATGATCTGGGAGGAGGGGGTGAGGCCAGCCAGCCTGGTAATGATCTGGGAGGAGGGGGTGAGGCCAGCCACTCTGGTAATGATCTGGGAGGAGGGGGTGAGGCCAGCCAGCCTGGTAATGATCTGGGAGGAGGGGGTGAGGCCAGCCAGCCTGGTAATGATCTGGGAGGAGGGGGTGAGGCCAGCCAGCCTGGTAATGATCTGGGAGGAGGGGGTGAGGCCAGCCGGCCTGGTAATGATCTGGGAGGAGGGGGTGAGGCCAGCCGGCCTGGTAATGATCTGGGAGGAGGGGGTGAGGCCAGCCGGCCTGGTAATGATCTGGGAGGAGGGGGTGAGGCCAGCCAGCCTGGTAATGATCTGGGAGGAGGGGGTGAGGCCAGCCAGCCTGGTAATGATCTGGGAGGAGGGGGTGAGGCCAGCCAGCCTGGTAATGATCTGGGAGGAGGGGGTGAGGCCAGTCAGCCTGGTAATGATCTGGGAGGAGGGGATGAGGCCAGCCAGCCTGGTAATGATCTGGGAGGAGGGGGTGAGGCCAGCCAGCCTGGTAATGATCTGGGAGGAGGGGGTGAGGCCAGTCAGCCTGGTAATGATCTGGGAGGAGGGGGTGAGGCCAGCCAGCCTGGTAATGATCTGGGAAGAGGGGGTGAGGCCAGCCAGCCTGGTAATGATCTGGGAGGAGGGGGTGAGGCCAGCCAGCCTGGTAATGATCTGGGAGGAGGGGGTTACAAATTAGTCATGGTTTTATAACATGTTTATTAGGCATTAGTTGCTCTGATTCAACCAAATTGAAATATGTCTGTTTTTTATACATTCATTGTGGACTGAGTTACTTTGTGCATCTACATATTGCTGGCTCAAATATTATCATAATATTTGCATGTAAAAGTCTGCAAATTAAAATCTGGCTTAACCATACCTACTGTATGTTAATTAATTAATTAATTAATTAATATGCCATTTAGCAGACGCTTTTATCCAAAGCGACTTACAGTCATGCGTGCATACATTTTTGTGTATGGGTGGTCCCGGGGATCGAACCCACTACCTTGGCGTTACAAGCGCCGTGCTCTACCAGCTGAGCTACAGAGGACCATGTGACTTAGTTTCACTCATATTGTACTTTCTGGGGATTTCACCTTTTTAAGATTTTATGAAATATTTTCAATTTACTATGGGACTTGTAATTCTGGCAGTGGGAACTGTAATGTTGACTGTTTAATTGCAATTCTAAGACATTTTGAGCTAAGCATTTGACATATTCCTCACAAAGGCCACTGTACAAGACCTATGGCACCAAATACACTCTGATCAGAGATTTCCCGTTTGTCAGTTTTACCATGCCAACGATCTCCATGCATAACACTGTTAATCGATGAATCATGGTGTATGTTGTTTGTGGGCTATGTATAGTATTGTGACACCCTCATCAGTAAACATGGGATGTAACATCCATGACATTGTCCCAATTCTCAAATGACCTTATTGCAGTTCCTACATCAGCCACTAGAGAGCAGAGACGTTCTAAGAAGGAAGCAGTAGAATTTAAATTTTTATTTATTTATTTATTTCACCTTTATTTAACCAGGTAAGCCAGTTGAGAACAAGTTCTCATTTACATCTGCGACCTGGCCAAGATAAAGCAAGCAGTGCGATGAAAACAACACAGAGTTACATATGGGGTAAAAAAACATAAAGTCAAAAATACAACAGAATATGCTAGGACGTTATATAAACAGGCACTATAATGAATTTGACCAATGGAATCACAGCTAGACCTTCTCACCGCAAGGCTATCGAGAACACACTTGAATTACGCAAATGCTGAACATCAACTTGATCATTTATCTGTTCCTTCCCATGACGTTTCTCTCTATTTGATTTATACATATACAGGCGATCACATCCCATTTACAAACCTCAAATGTAAAGCTGTCTATTTATTCTATCTGTGTATACGTGTGGGTTTATTTTTGTAACATTATTCAATAATCTATATATATATTAATTTGACATTGAACAATTCAAAAAGAGACACATTTAATGAGGAAAAGATGCAGGAATCTCAGACAGGCCAGCCTCATTACGATTTTGTGTCCTCATCCTGACACCTTCGTACATAACTGCTCAAAATGTTCCAAATCTAGACGCATGATCTGTGTCCCAAATGGCACCCTATGCCATACATAGTGCACCACTTCTGACCAGATTGGGCCCTGGTCAAAAGCAGTGCAGTATGTAGGGAGTAGGGTGCCATTTGGAAACGAAGTCCATGAACTGAAAACGCCACTACATGATGCACCATCTGCAGTGTACCAAACTACGGCATGATGGGTAGTTTGGGAGTTGGACGGGGACACATGAGTTAAGGTACGGTGTGTGTCTGTGTGCTTCAGAGGCCACAGAGCGAGAGGTGATGGGATTTGGAGCATCCGTCCATTGAGCAAATTACTCTCAGGTGTCTAGGTCTCGCTGTGTTCCAAATGGCACCCTATTCCCTATACAGTGCACTACTTTTGACCAGGGACCATAGGCCCTGGTCAACAATAGTGCACTATATAGGGAATAGGGTGCCATTAATGACATAACCTATGTGAGGCAGGGGAATTTTAAATAAAACATACTAAGTGCTTTGTTCTGGAAAAGGTTGGTTTATTGGAGAGGGGCGTAAGGATGGTGTGGGCGGTGCAGGGTGGGGAAGGAAGGTGAGACTGATTGGGTTACCAGTGTGCTCTGAAAACCATCAGTAGAGTAACAGGCTAATGTGTTTGCTACGGAGGCTTGTTCCGAGGGGAAGTGGAGAGAGGAGAGTGGTGCCGCTCTTGTTCCGAGGGGAAGTGGAGAGAGGAGAGTGGTGCCTCTCTTGTTCCGAGGGGAAGTGGAGAGAGGAGAGTGGTGCTTCCCTTGTCCCCCCCCCCCCCAGGTTCTCAAGACAGAAAGGGGTTCAGAGATCTCTTGGTGATGACGTTCATCATGATGTCACTTTCTGTGATGTCACAATTCTTCATTGTTGGAGTTCGAACTGGATTGTGCTCTGAGGAAAAGGGTTCCAAGGTGGATGATGGTGAGGGTAGGGGTGACTCTGATTGCCCAGAGAAGGCTCCTGTTCCTGGGTCTGTTCCTGGGCCCACCCCCACTGTCCTCTCTCCCCTGAGCCCCCTCCACTCCCTGATCCACTGTTCCCTGGCGGTGGGGTCCAGCCGCTCCAGATGCCTGGCCCGTACGAGGGGGGAGGGGGCTACTGTGTTGCTCAGCACACGGTATGTGTACCTGGGAGAGAGAGAGAGAGACAGAGAGAGTGTGGTGATGGTGGGGTAGTGGAGGGAAAGTAGGCCAGTATAAAATGTGCCCCCTTTGATGTAAATCAGAGCGTTATGAGCACTGTGAATATGACGCTCGTTCTGAGCTGTGTGTGTGTGTGTGTGTGTGCATGCGTGTGCTAATGTGTGTGTGTGTGTGTGTCAAGACTGTGAATATGAAGCTTGTACAGGGGCATGGACTCAACTCAGAGAGAGAAGAGAGGCTGACTGAGTCCCAACACACCACTGATATTTTCAGCGTCTGCACTGACTTACAGAGAAATGTAGACATATCCATATTCTAATGTAACTAATGAAATGAGGCCCTGAATTACTGTTATTAAGGGATAACGTAACTAATGAAATGAGGCCCTGAATTACTGTTATTAAGGGATAATGTAACTAATTAAATGAGGCCCTGAATTACTGTTATTAAGGGATAATGTAACTAATTAAATGAGGCCCTGAATTACTGTTATTAAGGGATAATGTAACTAATGAAATGAGGCCCTGAATTTCTGTTATTAAGGGATAATGTAACTAATGAAATTAGGCCCTGAATTACTGTTATTAAGGGATAATGTAACTAATGAAACGAGGCCCTGAATTACTGTTATTAAGGGATAATGTAACTAATTAAATGAGGCCCTGAATTACTGTTATTAAGGGATAATGTAACTAATTAAATGAGGCCCTGAATTATTGTTATTAATGGATAATGTAACTAATGAAACGAGGCCCTGAATTACTGTTATTAAGGGTTCTGTGCCTCTCTCTTTATGATCAACACAGTTAATCTGATTATCATTTCATTTAATCTCAGGCCAATTCTCTCTCTCTCTCAGCCAACACTAGTTTAGGGAGTCCAGGGAGGATCCTGTGACAAATACATTTGTAAATAAATAAACCCATAGCTAGAATCCCAACATAACTGTCTGCTAGCCAGGTAGCAGTAACAGCGCCACCACAGAACTGATGGAGCAAATTGGTACTTCTTCCTTCTACAGTCTAGCTCCTTTCAGGGTTTCTATTGAAATACAGCTATAGATGCTGAAGTAATGATATAGTAATATACAGTTTAATGTACATTACTATGTACAGGGCGACCACAGCAGTGATGACACAGACCAGGTAGACCAAAGGATCAGCCATCTGTTGTCGCTGCATGACCCAGTTATATTTGACATTTTAGTCATTTAGCAGACGCTCTTATCCAGAGCGACTTACAGTTAGTGAGCGCATACATTTTTCATATATATATATATATATATATATATATATATATATATATATATATATATACAGTATAACATATAGACGCAATATAGTACTATAGTAATGTTATGTATACCTGGGCAGCAGGGCGACCACAGTAGTGATGACACAGACCAGGTAAAACATGGGGTCAGCCAGCTGTTGTTCCATGACCCAGTAGGGGTCAGATGGGGGGTTACAGCTGATACACAGGGCACTATAGACCAGGGTCCCCATGAAGTACAGAGATACACTACCCAGCATGATCACCCAGTGGACTACAGTCTAGAGCAGCAATAAGACAAGAACATGTGGATTAATACATTATCAATAACACATGGGTTAATACATGATCCATAACACATGGGTTAATACATGATCCATAACACATGGGTTAATACATTATCAACAACACATGGGTTCATACATTATCAATAACACATGGGTTCATACATTATCAATAACACATGGGTTAGTACATTATCAATAACAAATGGGTTAATATATTATCAATAACACATGGTTTCATATATTATCAATAACACATGGGTTAATACATTATCCATAACACATGGGTTAATACATGATCCATAACACATGGGTTAATACATGACCCATAACACATGGGTTAATACATGATCAACAACACATGGGTTCATACATTATCAATAACACATGGGTTCATACATTATCAATAACACATGGGTTAGTACATTATCAATAACACATGGGTTAATATATTATCAATAACACATGGATTAATATATTATCAAGAAGACATGGGTTAATACATTATCAAGAACACATGGGTTAATACATAATCAATAACACATGGGTTCATACATTATCAATAACACATGGGTTAATATACACTGCTCAAAAAAATAAAGGGAACACTAACATAACACATCTGAATGAATGAAATAATCTTATTAAATACTTTTTTCTTTACATAGTTGAATGTGCTGACAACAAAATCACACAAAAATTATCAATGGAAATCAAATGTATCAACCCATGGAGGTCTGGATTTGGAGTCACCCTCAAAATTAAAGTGGAAAACCACACTACAGGCTGATCCAACTTTGATGTAATGTCCTTAAAACAAGTCAAAATGAGGCTCAGTAGTGTGTGTGGCCTCCACGTGCCTGTATGACCTCCCTACAACGCCTGGGCATGCTCCTGATGAGGAGGCGGATGGTCTCCTGAGGGATCTCCTCCCAGACCTGGACTAAAGCATCCGCCAACTCCTGGACAGTCTGTGGTGCAACGTGGCGTTGGTGGATGGAGTGAGACATGATGTTCCAGATGTGCTCAATTGGATTCAGGTCTGGGGAACGGGCGGGCCAGTCCATAGCATCAATGCCTTCCTCTTGCAGGAACTGCTGACACACTCCAGCCACATGAGGTCTAGCATTGTCTTGCATTAGGAGGAACCCAGGGCCAACCGCACCAGCATATGGTCTCACAAGGGGTCTGAGGATCTCATCTCGGTACCTAATGGCAGTCAGGCTACCTCTGGCGAGCACATGGAGGGCTGTGCGGCCCCCAAAGAAATGCCACCCCACACCATGACTGACCCACCGCCAAACCGGTCATGCTGGAGGATGTTGCAGGCAGCAGAACGTTCCCCACGGCGTCTCCAGACTCTGTCACGTCTGTCATGTGCTCAGTGTGAACCTGTGAAGAGCACAGGGCGCCAGTGGCGAATTTGCCAATCTTGGTGTTCTCTGGCAAATGCCAAACGTCCTGCACGGTGTTGGGCTGTAAGCACAATCCCCACCTGTGGACGTCGGGCCCTCATACCACCCTCATGGAGTCTGTTTCTGACTGTTTGAGCAGACACATGCACATTTGTGGCCTGCTGGAGGTCATTTTGCAGGGCTCTGGCAGTGCTCCTCCTGCTCCTCCTTGCACAAAGGCGGAGGTAGCAGTCCTGCTGCTGGGTTGTTGCCCTCCTACGGCCTCCTCCACGTCTCCTGATGTACTGGCCTGTCTCCTGGTAGCGCCTCCATGCTCTGGACACTACGCTGACAGACACAGCAAACCTTCTTGCCACAGCTCGCATTGATGTGCCATCCTGGATGAGCTGCACTACCTGAGCCACTTGTGTGGGTTGTAGACTCCGTCTCATGCTACCACTAGAGTGAAAGCACCGCCAGCATTCAAAAGTGACCAAAACATCAGCCAGGAAGCATAGGAACTGAGAAGTGGTCTGTGGTCACCACCCCTTTATTGGGGGTGTCTTGCAAATTGCCTATAATTTCCACCTGTTGTCTATTCCATTTGCACAACAGCATGTGACATTTATTGTCAATCAGTGTTGCTTCCTAAGTGGACAGTTTGATTTCACAGAAGTGTGATTGACTTGGAGTTACATTGTGTTGTTTAAGTGTTCCCTTTATTTTTTTGAGCAGTGTATTATCAAGAACACATGGGTTAATACATTATCAATAACACATGGGTAATACATTATCAATAACACATGGGTTAATACATTATCAAGAACACATGGGTTAATACATTATCAATAACACATGGGTTAATACATTATCTATAACACATGGGTTTATAGATTATCATAGCACATGGGTTTATAGATTATCAATAACACACAGGTTTATAGATTATCAATAACACACGGGTTAATACATTATCAATAACACATGGGTATAGAAGTAAACAAGACAAAATCAACAAACAAATATGAATGGTTATGAATAGATATAATCGATATGAATGGATGGTTATGAATATATATAATAGATATGAATGGTTATGAATATATATAATAGATATGAATGGATGGTTATGAATATATATAATAGATATGAATGGTTATGAATATATATAATAGATATGAATGGATGGTTATGAATATATATAATAGATATGAATGGTTATGAATATATATAATATATATGAATGGATGGTTATGAATATATATAATAGATATGAATGGTTATGAATATATATAATAGATATGAATGGATGGTTATGAATATATATAATAGATATGAATGGTTATGAATATATATAATAGATATGAATGGTTATGAATAGATATAACAGATATTAATGGATGGTTATTAATAGATATAACATATATTAATGAATATATGAATATATATATAACATATATGAATGGATAGTTATGAATACATATAACAGATATTACTGGTTATGAATCGATATAAAACATATGAATGGATGTTTATGAAAAGTTAAACAGACATAAATGGATGGTTATGAATAGATATAACAGATATGGATGGTTATGAATATATCTAACAGATATGAATGTTATGAATAGATATAGCAGATATGAATGGATGTTATAAATATATATATAACAGATATGAATGGTTATGAATAGATATAACAGGTATGAATGGTTTGGGAATGAAAAGATAGATAGAGGTTATTATAAAGTATTTTGAGCGTAGCTGAGAGATGTTGCTCGCTCACTAAAACCAGATCTGACTCACCCAGGTTTTGATCTCTATGGCCAGATGCAGCAGGATTGTGAATAAAGACACTGTGTTAATAGGAGTTCCAAACGTGTAGATGTCTATGTCTGATCCATGGTAGGTCTGGAAAAGGGACAATTAACTAATTATATTTGGAACGTTTTGAAAACACTATTGTCCACTGAAATTGACAAATTATACAAGCTATAGAGGTGACTGTACAGTTTTTCAAGTGTCATTCTTACCCAAAATGGAATGAAGAAGCAAACCAGACTTTGATAGAAGGCGTCCAACATGGCGATCCAAAATGTGAAGTGATTATATCCCTGAAATCAGAGACACACATTTAAGCCTAAAGAGATACGCAATAAAGTACACATCTATTTACAGATATTCCACGTTGGGGTCACCACTAACACTAGTTATGAAACCCTGACCTCTGACCCCTAAACCCTGACCTCTGACCCCTAAACACTGACCTCTGACCCTTGGCCACTCCTGTACAGCTCTGGGAGGCCCAGCAGCGTCTCCGTGGCAACGTCTCTGTCCATCAATGCGAACATGATGGGCGGGGTGGAGGTGAAGAAGAGGTTGAAGAAGATAATCAGCCAGATGTCAATCATGGACGTCCCTGAGAAACCACAGTAGAACTGGTACCAGAAGAGGAGGTTCACATAGGTCTGGGGATAGAACATAGAGTTAGGGTTAAGGTTTGGAGGATCATGGCCATGCCAGAGAAACCACAGTAGAACTGGTACCAGAAGAGGAGGTTCACATAGGTCTGGGGATAGAACATAGAGTTAGGGTTAAGGTTTGGAGGATCATGGCCATGCCAGAGAAACCACAGTAGAACTGGTACCAGAAGAGGAGGTTCACATAGGTCTGGGGATAGAACATAGAGTTAGGGTTAAGGTTTGGAGGATCATGGCCATGCCAGAGAAACCACAGTAGAACTGGTACCAGTGCTAGTGAGGGCATAATTTATTTTGCTTCTTCATAATGGCCCCCCGTGGGAATCGAACCCACAACCCTGGCGTTGCAAGCGCCATGCTCTACCAACTGAGCTATACGGGGCTACACGGATTACAGTTATATTAGAAATGGGAATATTGTCATGAAACGAGGGAGAAACACAAAGTCCGCACCGGGCCGTGAACCTTAACAATAATCCCAATAAGAATAATATCTCATTTGAAAGAGATCGCAAGGACGTCTATCAACACAAGTGTTCAGATTGGTGTGATGCATCGACGGTGGATGGACGTGGTGAAATAATGTTGTAGTACCCACCACATTCTTGTAGAAGAAGTAGACGGCCATGTTAGCCAGTCTGCTGTAACACCAGTGTCCATGGACCAGGAGAAGCTTCTTCAGGTGTTTAAAACAGGAGATGGAGAAGTCACTGGCCATGACGGCCTGCAGACAGAAGACAAAACAGAACAACATGTGATTGTATTTTAAAGTGTGTTAAGTACTCTTGGAAGATTAGTCCAAAATGAGGGCTAGAAGATATCCAAATAAAACCTAAATAAAATCAAACATACACAGCTCCTTCAACATGTGTTTGGTTGAGTTTAGAATGACAGAGCGTCAAAATCTTTCATATCCTGGTCCCAGATGTGTTTGGTTGAGTTTAGAATGACAGAGCATCAAAACCTTTCATATCCTGGTCCCAGATGTGTTTGTGCTGTCCTGCCAACTCATATGGTCATTGTCAAGACAGCACAAACAGATCTGGGACCAGGCTATGTCAGAGGATCTTTAGAACAAAAGACTTGACACAAACCTGCATGCCCTCCTGTCCAGATATCCCGATGCCGACATCAGCTGCTTGGATCATGTTCACGTCATTCGCACCATCTCCTGAAGTAATCGAGTGGTGATACACAGAAAGGATCAGCTATACTTAGATTGACTTTAAAACCGCAAAACTATAGACACTAAAGGAGATATCTACAGACATTCTAAACCCTTCCTTAACCTAAACCAGTCAAGGGGAACATTTGGTCACAGAACTGTTTAAGTTTACAATACATTACACTTTCTTATCATGACTTCTCATGGATCCATCCTGGGGATCTCTTACCTATAGCCAGGGTCATGACCTTCAGTCTCTCTCTAACCACCTTAACCACGGTGCTCTTCTGTAAGGGCGTGACTCTGCAGCAGAGCACAGAGCGGCAGCGCCGAGCCAGCTCCACAAACCGCTCCACCAGGTCTGACTCCAGGGCCATGCCCAGGGTATGCCCATCCATCACCAGGCCGATGGAGGGGCTGTGGTACCCTGGAGCTCCTGGACCTCCATGCCGCCTCACCTGCTCCAGAGCACAGTCCAGTGTGGACGCACACACCGCCTGGAAAACATATTATAGAGTCAGCTGTTATTTGTAGGTTGGCTGTTATTTGTTGGCTGTTATTTGAAGGCTGGCTGTTATTTGTTGGCTGTTATTTGTTGGCTGTTATTTGTAGGTTGGCTGTTATTTGTTGGCTGTTATTTGAAGGCTGGCTGTTATTTGTTGGCTGTTATTTGTTGGCTGTTATTTGTAGGTTGGCTGTTATTTGTTGGCTGTTATTTGTAGGTTGGCTGTTATTTGTTGGCTGTTATGTGTAGGATGGCTGTTATTTGTAGGTTGGCTGTTATTTGTTGGGTGTCATATGTAGGTTGGCTGTTATTTGTTGGCTGTTATTTGTTGGCTGTTATTTGTAGGTTGGCTGTTATTTGTTGGCTGTTATTTGTAGGTTGGCTGTTATTTGTTGGCTGTTATGTGTAGGATGGCTGTTATTTGTAGGTTGGCTGTTATTTGTTGGGTGTCATATGTAGGTTGGCTGTTATTTGTTGGCTGTTATTTGTAGGTTGGCTGTTATTTGTAGGTTGGCTGTTATTTGTAGGTTGGCTGTTATTTGTAGGATGGCTGTTATTTGTTGGGTGTCATATGTAGGTTGGCTGTTATTTGTTGGCTGTTATTTGTTGGCTGTTATTCATTTCAGAAGTTACTCCCTTCCTTCTGCCCTTGTTGACTCCCAGAGGGGAGGGGACAACTTTTTGAAATGTTTAGGAATGAAATGCAGCCATAGACGTTTCTCTGTTGTCGTTTAGGGTGGATTTCTAAGCAGTTGTGTCACATCATTTATCTATAATGTCAGAGAGGGGAGAAGTCCAGTCACAGTGCTGTGTGGTTTGTGTCTGCAGACCAGCATCAATTACCAGGATGGTGTGCTTCCATTACATTCATCATCTCTGGCTGTGAATGACTGGAGGAGCATGTTTACGGGTGACTGGTGAGTCTTCTACTAGCCTTAGGGACGCAGACGTGGTGAAGATATTGAGGTGATATTCTGCCCACACTAACCGCCCACACTGAACTATGTCAGATATGGTAGGGGTGTAATACGATTGAAACTCTGGACATCGGTTAATCATTGTATTACACTGTATTACGGTGGTTTAGATTGTTCATTACAAACATCTGCTACTCCCCAGTCTGTTCATAAGGAAGGGGTGTTTATTTCCTACGAGGGTTGAATATGATAACTGTGATCATGCCTTGGACGTGTATTGGTGTATTACACCTTTGATTAGATCTGTAAGCAGGTTTAATATTGTTCTAGGGGTCTTTCCTCCTGTAAGCAGGTTTAATATTGTTCTAGGGGTAATTGCTCCTGTAAGCAGGCTTAATATTGTTCTAGGGGTAAATCCTCCTTTAAGCAGGTTTAAACCTGTTCTAGGGGTTATTCCTCCTGTAAGCAGGTTTAATATTGTTCTAGGGGTAATTGCTCCAGTAAGCAGGTATAAAATTGTTCTAGGGGTAATTCCTCCTGTAAGCAGGTATAATATTGTTCTAGGGGTAATTCCTCATGTAAGCAGGTTTAATATTGTTCTAGGGGTAATTCCTCCTGTAAGCAGGTTTAATATTGTTCTAGGGGTAATTCCTCCTGTAAGCAGATTTAAAATTGTTCTA
>NC_140016.1:5070546-5090705 GCF_964263955.1 Coregonus lavaretus
CTATCTATGGCTTTGTCTCTGGAGTCTTGTGGCCTGCTGGTCTTTTGTTGCCTCAACCAAGAAGTCACCAAGTCAATGGACAATGACCTTACCTGGCTTCTCTAGTGTGAGCCAGTTCTTGATGGAGAGGTAAGAAGGAAAACCAGCAGACACTTTAGATCTCAATGACCAGCTGTGATTGTGAATATGACGGATCTATGATGTAAGTCATGTCTACCATGATTTTCCCACACACACGAGTGGTATGAACACGTTCCCAAACCAAACACAGGTTACAACGGTTTCAAGGCCATGTGTAGCAAACACACCCACATGAAAACATTTTTCCTCAGACCACACACACTCTTGGTAACCACTTATAACCACAATAATAATCCAATTTCTTCAATTATCCACCTGATCCAAACCCCCTGGAACACATGCATATTTATATCGCTATGTATAAAAAAAAGATGGGAAGTGAGTAAAAACACAGTGCTCAGAAGTCTCCGCAGGACGTTGAGTAAGACAGACAGCGAAAGGGACATTCATTATTGCAACATGCAGGAAGTGACATCATCCTCCTCTAATCTCCTTAAAATGGCCAATCCTGGATGTTGGAATGATCACATGTGCTGACCAGATGCAGCTTTGTATTCTCTTCTCCCTCTTCGTTGTCTCTCTCTCCTTCCAAGCCTCCACTCTCCCTCGTTGGTTGAAGCGCTAAGGCTGTCGGAGGGACGTCGGTCACATCTTCACTGGAGCGGGAGGCATCCCACCTGACATCTACCCTGGCATCCCACCTGGCATCCCACCTGGCATCCCACCTGACATCCACCCTGGCATCCCACCTGGCATCCCACCTGGCATCCCACCTGACATCCCACCTGGCATCCCACCTGACATCCACCCTGGCATCCCACCTGGCATCCCACCTGGCATCCCACCTGACATCCCTCTTATCATCCCACCTGGCATCCCACCTGGCATCCCACCTGACATCCCACCTGACATCCCACCCTGGCATCCCACCTGGCATCCCACCTGACATCCCACCTGACATCCCACCCTGGCATCCCACCTGGCATCCCACCTGACATCCCTCCCTGGCATCCCACCCTGGCATCCCTGCGTTGGGGCCCAACAGAGGATCTGTCTCTGCTGCTCCAGCTGTAGTCTCTCAGTCTCAAACACCACCGGAAGGACCAGGATCATGAACGAGGAGGTGCCCACCCACAGGGCAGCGCGGGAGTAACCGCACAGCTCCGTGGCCACAGTGACTGAGCCCGATGCCCACCCACAGGGCAGCGCGGGAGTAACCGTACAGCTCCGTGGCCACAGTGACTGAGCCCGATGCCCACCCACAGGGCAGCGCGGGAGTAACCGTACAGCTCCGTGGCCACAGTGACTGAGCCCGATGCCCACCCACAGGGCAGCGCGGGAGTAACCGTACAGCTCCTTGGCCACAGTGACTGAGCCCGATGCCCACCCACAGGGCAGCGCGGGAGTAACCGTACAGCTCCGTGGCCACAGTGACTGAGCCCGATGCCCACCCACAGGGCAGCGCGGGAGTAACCGTACAGCTCCGTGGCCACAGTGACTGAGCCCGATGCGGTCACCTCAGCTGCAGAGCGCAGTGTAACAGGGAACATCTCAGTCATCAAACCCCACAGCCTCTCCATAAGAGTCTCATCCAGCTCTTTGTCTTCATCTTCATCGATCTCGCCTTCTGGGGAGGGGGCCGGGTCTCGACTGGGCTTCCAGCCATGGAAAACTGTTCTCGCGCCGCTTACCAGCCGGTGTGTTTAGCTAATTTAAAATGTACCTCAATTGGTGGAAGGGAAAATCAGTATTTTAATAATTTATCGTGGAATTATTGCGTTGGCCCCGGTTTGCATAAATGTTGGACCCAAGAGTGAGCATTGGTCCTGTGACAATCTGAGGTCACTTGGGTAAAAGCTACATGTACCATACAGTAACATACAGTACCATACAGTACTACCATACAGTACCATATTGCACTATACAGTACCATATTGCACCATACAGTCCCATGCAGTACCATACTGCACGATACAGTACCATGCAGTACTATACAGTACCATGCAGTACCATATTGTACCATACAGTACCATGCAGTACCATATTGTACCATACAGTACCATGCAATACCATACAGTACCATACAGTACCATGCAGTGTCATACAGTACCATGCAGTACCATATTGTACCATACAGTACCATACAGTACCATACAGTACCATGCAGTACCATACAGTACCATACAGTACCATGCAGTATCATACAGTACCATGCAGTACCATATTGTACCATACAGTACCATGCAGTACCATACAGTACCATACAGTACCATGCAGTACCATATTGTACCATACAGTACCATGCAGTACCATGCAGTACCATACAGTACCATGCAGTACCATATTGTACCATACAGTACCATGCAGTACCATACAGTACCATACAGTACCATGCAGTACCATACAGTACCATGCAGTACCATACAGTACCATGCAGTACCATATTGTACCATACAGTATCATACAGGACCATACAGGACCATACAGTACTATATTGTACCATACAGTACCATGCAGTACCATACAGTACCATACAGGACCATACAGTACCATACAGTACCATACAGTACCATACAGTACCATGCAGGACCATACAGTATCATACAGGACCATACAGTATCATACAGGACCATGCAGTACCATACAGTACCATACAGTATCATACAGGACCATACAGTATCATACAGTACCATGCAGTATCATACAGGACCGTAGTTATAAGCCTACCTGCATATGGAGTCCCTAGAAGATCCATAATGGTGTAGTCTGCCCCTTTGGTATACATCACTATCTCTCTGGTGATTGGATGACGCAACACAATCGACATCCTCTTCCTGTTGGGGTCAAAGGTCAGGGTGTCCAGCACCTGATAGGTCAGCTCCTGCCCGTGAGGTAACCTCACTGTGACGCTGTCTGGGGTACGGGCCAATAGGGTGAAGCCGTACGCCTTGGCAGCGTACACCAAGGCTGCCTCATCTGGACTCTCTGCCTCGTAGCAAAGCTTATCAGCAGTGCTCACTACCAACCCAGGTCTGGTGTTGTTGGCTGGGACAGAGACATAGACAGAGAGAGACAGACGCAGAGTCAGTGACAGAGACAGAGGCAGAGGCAGAGACATAGACAGAGAGAGACAGAGACAGAGACAGAGACAGAGACAGAGGCAGAGACAGAGACAGAGACAGAGACAGAGACAGAGACAGAGACAGAGACAGAGGCAGAGACAGAGGCAGAGGCAGAGACAGAGACAGAGACAGAGACAGAGACAGAGACAGAGACAGAGGCAGAGACAGAGACAGAGACAGAGGCAGAGACAGAGACAGAGACAGAGACAGAGACAGAGACAGAGGCAGAGACAGAGACAGAGGCAGAGACAGAGACAGAGACAGAGACAGAGGCAGAGATAGAGACAGAGACAGAGACAGAGGCAGAGGCAGAGACAGAGACAGAGACAGAGACAGAGACAGAGGCAGAGACAGAGGCAGAGACAGAGACAGAGACAGAGACAGAGACAGAGACAGAGACAGAGACAGAGACAGAGGCAGAGGCAGAGACAGAGACAGAGACAGAGACAGAGACAGAGACAGAAACAGAGACAGAGACAGAGGCAGAGACAGAGACAGAGGCAGAGACAGAGACAGAGACAGAGACAGAGACAGAGACAGAGGCAGAGGCAGAGACAGAGGCAGAGACAGAGACAGAGACAGAGACAGAGACAGAGACAGAGACAGAGGCAGAGACAGAGACAGAGACAGAGGCAGAGACAGAGACAGAGACAGAGACAGAGACAGAGACAGAGACAGAGGCAGAGGCAGAGACAGAGACAGAGACAGAGACAGAGACAGAGACAGAGGCAGAGGCAGAGACAGAGACAGAGACAGAGACAGAGACAGAGACAGAGACAGAGACAGAGACAGAGACAGAGACAGAGACAGTGACAGTGCCGTGTTAGATCCACACTTAGCTATTTATCTGGTTAGCTGATTGTGATTACAATTCACTTGCAGAGGCATGTGTCTTTCAATGCCTTTGTATGTGTCAGTGTTGTAGGTTTGGGTAGTTTTAGCGTTGCAACACCATCAATATCATTTGTACTTGCTGTTTTATGTACACTAGTTCTGAGACTGTAAGTCATATTAAATAAGACTGAGTCATTCTCTCTCTCTACCCACCCTGGGCGTTGGTCTCTCTGGTCTGCCCTCCTGTGGTGGTGGTCTGTCTGGTCTGCCCCCCTGCGGGGGTGGTCTGTCTGGTCTGCCCCCCTGCGGGGGTGGTCTGTCTGGTCTTCCCTCCTGCGGTGGTGTGGGGGTGGTCAGACACATGGCTGTTGACTGGGCCAGAGGGGCTGCTGTTGGTGTTGGGGTCAGTGTCCAGATCCTCCTTCTCAGTCATGGGCTGCCAGGAGCGGATGGTGTGACGTAGAGAATATATTTTCCTTACCAAGGACTGGAGGAGAGAGGGGCTCGGATGCCCACTAGCCTGGGGAAAGAATGGATGGTGGTTTTTTATATAGTGCTGTATTGTGTTTTTTTTTGTAAAGCTTCAAAGTGGTGAAGCAGTAAACCTGGCACTTGGCTTTTTGTAATGCAGTCTATATTCAACTGAAAGGGATATCATTTACATGTCACCTTGAGTGAAATATAAGTCCAATGGTTAAATGGTTAGTCTTATGAGAACATGATGAAACTGTGTTCTGATCATCTAATATCTTATAACACTTCCATCAACTACTCCGGTCTGCCTTTCATTGCACCACCAGGTGCACACGCCCACTTAACCAATAGGAATAACTGTTTTGACCGCCCATTCATGGGACAGCCCGCCGGCCTCTCTCGTATTTCCCCAACCCAATCAGGAACTCTGGGTAATCAAATTAACGAGGACGACTCTGACGTATCTCCCCATGCCGTGCCATGCCAAGTGTGTGTGTGTGTGTGTGTGGTTAATTTAGTAAAAAGGGACCAAGACATTTCAACTGAAGCCTCAAAGAGCAATTAGGTAAATTAACGCTGACCACTGATGAGAGAGAAGGAGAACGTTTTGGTCAGCAATGTTTCCGGCGAGGACGGAGCACGTATATAATTCAAGATAAATCTGAGAGGCAGATAGATAAAGAGACAGACTAATTTAATTGATGTTTCTGCTGAAATACAAAAATTGAATTATCTCTTCACTGCGTACATCACTGTTCTTACTTCCAGATATCTGGACTGCAGGGCAGTACTATAGCCTTACTACCAGATATCTGGACTGCAGGGCAGTACTATAGCCTTACTGCCAGATATCTGTACTGCAGGGCAGTACTATAGCCTTACTACCAGATATCTGGACTGCAGGGCAGTACTATAGCCTTACTGCCAGATATCTGGACTGCAGGGCAGTACTATAGCCTTACTGCCAGATATCTGGACTGCAGGGCAGTACTATAGCCTTACTGCCAGATATCTGGACTGCAGGGCAGTACTATAGCCTTACTGCCAGATATCTGGACTGCAGGGCAGTACTATAGCCTTACTGCCAGATATCTGGACTGCAGGGCAGTACTATAGCCTTACTGCCAGATATCTGGACTGCAGGGCAGTACTATAGCCTTACTGCCAGATATCTGGACTGCAGGGCAATACTATAGCCTTACTGCCAGATATCTGGACTGCAGGGCAGTACTATAGCCTTACTGCCAGATATCTGGACTGCAGGGCAGTACTATAGCCTTACTGCCAGATATCTGGACTGCAGGGCAGTACTATAGCCTTACTGCCAGATATCTGGACTGCAGGGCAGTACTATAGCCTTACTGCCAGATATCTGGACTGCAGGGCAGTACTATAGCCTTACTGCCAGATATTTGGACTGCAGGGCAGTACTATAGCCTTACTACCAGATATCTGGACTGCAGGGCAGTACTATAGCCTTACTACCAGATATCTGGACTGCAGGGCAGTACTATAGCCTTACTGCCAGATATTTGGACTGCAGGGCAGTACTATAGCCTTACTGCCAGATATCTGGACTGCAGGGCAATACTATAGCCTTACTGCCAGATATCTGGACTGCAGGGCAGTACTATAGCCTTACTGCCAGATATCTGGACTGCAGGGCAGTACTATAGCCTTACTGCCAGATATCTGGACTGCAGGGCAATACTATAGCCTTACTGCCAGATATCTGGACTGCAGGGCAGTACTATAGCCTTACTGCCAGATATCTGGACTGCAGGGCAGTACTATAGCCTTACTGCCAGATATCTGGACTGCAGGGCAGTACTATAGCCTTACTGCCAGATATCTGGACTGCAGGGCAGTACTATAGCCTTACTACCAGATATCTGGACTGCAGGGCAGTACTATAGCCTTACTGCCAGATATTTGGACTGCAGGGCAGTACTATCAATCAATCAATCAATTTTATTTTATATAGCCCTTCTTACATCAGCTAATATCTCGAAGTGCTGTACAGAAACCCAGCCTAAAACCCCAAACAGCTAGTAATGCAGGTGTAGAAGCACGGTGGCTAGGAAAAACTCCCTAGAAAGGCGAAAACCTAGGAAGAAACCTAGAGAGGAACCAGGCTATGAGGGGTGGCCAGTCCTCTTCTGGCTGTGCCGGGTGAAGATTATAACAGAACCATGCCAAGATGTTCAAAAATGTTCATAAGTGACAAGCATGGTCAAATAATAATCAGGAATAAATCTCAGTTGGCTTTTCATAGCCGATCATTAAGAGTTGAAAACAGCAGGTCTGGGACAGGTAGGGGTTCCATAACCGCAGGCAGAACAGTTGAAACTGGAATAGCAGCAAGGCCAGGCGGACTGGGGACAGCAAGGAGTCACCACGGCCGGTAGTCCCGACGTATGGTCCTAGGGCTCAGGTCTCTCAGTTGGCTTTTCATAGCCGATCATTAAGAGTTGAAAACAGCAGGTCTGGGACAGGTAGGGGTTTCGTAACCGCAGGCAGAACAGTTGAAACTGGAATAGCAGCAAGGCCAGGCGGACTGGGGACAGCAAGGTGTCATCATGCCCGGTAGTCCTGACGTATGGTCCTAGGGCTCAGGTTCTCAGAGAGAAAGAGAGAACGAGAGAATTAGAGAGAGCATACTTAAATTCACACAGGACACTGGATAAGACAGGATAAGTACTCCAGGTATAACCAACTAACCCCAGCCCCCCGACACATAAACTACTGCAGCATAAATACTGGAGGCTGAGACAGGAGCGGTCCGGAGACACTGTGGCCCCATCCGAAGAAACCCCCGGACAGGGCCAAACAGGAAGGATATAACCCCACCCACTCTGCCAAAGCACAGCCCCCGCACCACTAGAGGGATATCCTCAACCACCAACTTACAATCCTGAGACAAGGCCGAGTATAGCCCACAGAGGTCTCCACCACAGCACAAACCAAGGGGGGGCGCCAACCCAGACAGGAAGATCACGTCAGTAACTCAACCCACTCAAGTGACGCACCCCTCCCAGGGACGGCATGAAAGAGCACCAGCAAGCCAGTGACTCAGCCCCTGCAACAGGGTTAGAGGCAGAGAACCCCAGTGGAGAGGGGAACCGGCCCGGCAGAGACAGCAAGGGCTGTTCGTTGCTCCAGAGCCTTTCCGTTCACCTTCACACTCCTGGGCCAGACTACACTCAATCATATGACCTACTGAAGAGATAAGTCTTCAGTAAAGACTTAAAGGTTGAGACCGAGTCTGCGTCTCTCACATGGGTAGGCAGACTGTTCCATAAAAATGGAGATCTATAGGAGAAAGCCCTGCCTCCCGCTGTTTGCTTAGAAATTCTAGGGACAATTAGGAGGCCTGCGTCTTGTGACCGTAGCGTACGTATTGGTATGTACGGCAGGACCAACTCGGAAAGATAGGTAGGAGCAAGCCCATGTAACGCTTTATAGGTTAACAGTAAAACCTTGAAATCAGCCCTTGCCTTAACAGGAAGCCAGTGTAGGGAAGCTAGCACTGGAGTAATATGATCAAATTTCTTGGTTCTAGTCAGGATTCTAGCAGCCGTATTTAGCACTAACTGAAGTTTATTTAGTGCTTTATCCGGGTAGCCGGAAAATAGAGCATTGCAGTAGTCTAACCTAGAAGTAACAAATGCATGGATTAATTTTTCTGCATCATTTTTGGACAGAAAATTTCTGATTTTTGCAATGTTACGTAGATGGAAAAAAGCTGTCCTTGAAACAGTCTTGATATGTTCGTCAAAAGAGAGATCAGGGTCAAGAGTAACGCCGAGGTCCTTCACAGTTTTATTTGAGACGACTTTACAACCATCAAAATGAATTGTCAGATTTAACAGAAGATCTCTTTGTTTCTTGGGACCTAGAACAAGCATCTCTGTTTTGTCCGAGTTTAAAAGTAAAATGTTTTCAGCCATCCACTTCCTTATGTCTGAAACACAGGCTTCTAGCGAGGGCAATTTTGGGGCTTCACCATGTTTCATTGAAATGTACAGCTGTGTGTCATCCGCATAGCAGTGAAAGTTAACATTATGTTTTCGAATAACATCCCCAAGAGGTAAAATATATAGTGAAAACAATAGTGGTCCTAAAACGGAACCTTGAGGAACACCGAAATGTACAGTTGATTTGTCGGAGGACAGACCATTCACAGAGACAAACTGATATCTTTCCGACAGGTAAGATCTAAACCAGGCCAGAACTTGTCCGTGTAGACCAATTTGGGTTTCCAGTCTCTCCAAAAGAATGTGGTGATCGATGGTGTCAAAGGCAGCACTAAGGTCTAGTAGCACGAGGACAGATGCAGAGCCTCGGTCTGACGCCATTAAAAGGTCATTTACCACCTTCACAAGTGCAGTCTCAGTGCTATGATGGGGTCTAAAACCAGACTGAAGCATTTCGTACACATTGTTTGTCTTCAGAAAGGCAGTGAGTTGCTGCGCAACAGCTTTTTCTAAAATTTTTGAGAGGAATGGAAGATTCGATATAGGCCGATAGTTTTTTATATTTTCCGGGTCAAGGTTTGGCTTTTTCAAGAGAGGCTTTATCACTGCCACTTTTAGTGAGTTTGGTACACATCCGGTGGATAGAGAGCTGTTTATTATGTTCAACATAGGAGGGCCAAGCACAGGAAGCAGCTCCTTCAGCAGTTTAGTAGGAATAGGATCCAGTATGCAGCTTGAAGGTTTAGAGGCCATGATTATTTTCATCATTGTGTCAAGAGATATAGTACTAAAACACTTAAGTGTCTCTCCCGATCCCAGGCCCTCGCAGAGCTGTGCAGATCCAGGACAGCTAAGCCCTGGAGGAATACGCAGATTCAAAGAGGAGTCCGTAATTTGCTTTCTAATGGTCATGATCTTTTCCTCAAAGAAGTTCATGAATTTATTACTGCTGAAGTGAAAGCCATCCTCTCTTGGGGAATGCTGCTTTTTAGTTAGCTTTGCAACAGTATCAAAAAGAAATTTTGGATTATTCTTATTTTCCTCGATTAAGTTGGAAAAGTAGGATGATCGAGCAGCAGTGAGGGCTCTTCGGTACTGCACGGTACTGTCTTTCCAAGCTAGTCGGAAGACTTCCAGTTTGGTGTGGCGCCATTTCCGTTCCAATTTCCTGGAAGCTTGCTTCAAAGCTCGGGTATTTTCTGTATACCAGGGAGCTAGTTTCTTATGACAAATGTTTTTCGTTTTTAGGGGTGCAACTGCATCTAGGGTATTGCGCAAGGTTAAATTGAGTTCCTCAGTTAAGTGGTTAACTGATTTTTGTCCTCTGACGTCCTTGGGTAGGCAGAAGGAGTCTGGAAGGGCATCAAGGAATTTTTGTGTTGTCTGAGAATTTATAGCACGACTTTTGATGCTCCTTGGTTGGGGTCTGAGCAGATTATTTGTTGCGATTGCAAACGTAATAAAATGGTGGTCCGATAGTCCAGGATTTTGTGGAAAAACATTAAGATCTACAACATTTATTCCATGGGACAAAACTAGGTCCAGAGTATGACTGTGGCAGTGAGTAGGTCCAGAGACATGTTGGACAAAACCCACTGAGTCGATGATGGCTCCGAAAGACTTTTGGAGTGGGTCTGTGGACTTCTCCATGTGAATATTAAAATCACCAAAAATTAGAATATGATCTGCTATGACTACAAGGTCTGATAGGAATTCAGGAAACTCAGAGAGGAACGCTGTATATGGCCCAGGAGGCCTGTAAACAGTAGCTATAAAAAGTGATTGAGTAGGCTGCATAGATTTCATGACTAGAAGCTCAAAAGATGAAAACGCCATTTTTTTTTTTGTAAATTGAAATTTGCTATCGTAAATGTTAGCAACACCTCCGCCTTTGCGGGATGCACGGGGAATATGGTCACTAGTGTAACCAGGAGGTGAGGCCTCATTTAACACAGCAAATTCATCAGGCTTAAGCCATGTTTCAGTCAGGCCAATCACATCAAGATTATGATCAGTGATTAGTTCATTGACTATGACTGCCTTTGAAGTGAGGGATCTAACATTAAGTAACCCTATTTTGAGATGTGAGGTATCACGATCTCTTTCAATAATGGCAGGAATGGAGGAGGTCTTTATCCTAATAAGATTGCTAGGGTGAACACCGCCATGTTTAGTTTTGCCCAACCTAGGTCGAGGCACAGACACAGTCTCAATGGGTATGGCTGAGCTGACTACACTGACTATGCTATTGGCAGACTCCACTAAGCTGGCAGGTTGGCTAACAGCCTGCTGCCTGGCCTGCACCCTATTTCACTGTGGGGCTAGAGGAGTTAGAGCCCTATCTATGTTGGTAGATAAGAGGAGAGCACCCCTCCAGCTAGGATGGAGTCCGTCACTCCTCAGCAGGTCAGGCTTGGTCCTGTTTGTGGGTGAGTCCCAGAAAGAGGGCCAATTATCCACAAATGTTATCTTTTGGGAGGGGCAGAAAACAGTTTTCAACCAGCGATTGAGTGCTGAGACTCTGCTGTAGAGCTCGTCACTTCCCCTAACTGGGAGGGGGCCAGAGACAATTACTCGATGCCGACACATCTTTCTAGCTGATTTACACGCTGAAGCTATGTTGCACTTGGTGACCTCTGACTGTTTCATCCTAACATCATTGGTGCCGACGTGGATAACAATATCTCTATACTCTCTACACTCGCCAGTTTTAGCTTTAGCCAGCACCATCTTTAGATTAGCCTTAACGTCGGTAGCCCTGCCCCCTGGTAAACAGTGTATGATCGCTGGGTGATTCGTTTTAAGTCTAATACTGCGGGTAATGGAGTCGCCAATGACTAGGGTTTTCAATTTGTCAGAGCTAATGGTGGGAGCCTTCGGCGTCTCAGACCCCGTAACGGGAGGAGTAGAGACAAGAGAAGACTCAGACTCAGACTCCGACTCGCTACATAATGGGGAAAACCGGTTGAAGGTTTCTGTCGGCTGAATGAGCGACACCGGTTGAGCATTCCAACAGTATTTCCCTCCAGAAGCCATGAGAAAGTTGTCCGGCTGCGGGGACTGTGCGGGGGGATTTATACTAACGTTACTGTCTGTACTTACTGGTGGCACAGACGCTGTTTCTTCCTTTCCTACACTGAAATTACCCTTGCCTAACGATTGCGTCTGAAGCTGGGCTTGTAGCACAGCTATTCTCGCCGTAAGGCGATCGTTCTCCTGTATATTATGAGTACAGCGACTGCAATTAGAAGACATCATGTTAATGTTACTACTTAGCTTCGGCTGTTGAAGATGTTGACGAACCATGTCCAGATAAAGCGTCCGGAGTGAAAAAGTTGAATAAGGGAAAAAAGTTGCGATGGAAAAAAGGAAAATAAAGTAAAATTGGCAGCTAAAACGCACAGGAAAATGACTCTTCTGTCTCGGGATAAAACGTCCGGGGTGAAAAAGTTTAACGAAAAAAGATGAGTGAGGACAAAACTAAAAAGTTGGTAAATTTGTTGAACACAGAGATTGATTAAACGTTTATTAAAAGTAAAACGTGAATAGTTTGGCAGGTAGCCAAGTAGCAACAAACAGCACAGCAGCTATAGCCTTACTGCCAGATATTTGGACTGCAGGGCAGTACTATAGCCTTACTGCCAGATATCTGTACTGCATGGCAGTACTATAGCCTTACTGCCAGATATCTGGACTGCAGGGCAGTACTATAGCCTTACTGCCAGATATCTGGACTGCAGGGCAGTACTATAGCCTTACTGACAGATATTTGGACTGCAGGGCAGTACTATAGCCTTACTGCCAGATATCTGTACTGCATGGCAGTACTATAGCCTTACTACCAGATATCTGGACTGCAGGGCAGTACTATAGCCTTACTGACAGATATTTGGACTGCAGGGCAGTACTATAGCCTTACTGCCAGATATCTGTACTGCATGGCAGTACTATAGCCTTACTGCCAGATATCTGGACTGCAGGGCAGTACTATAGCCTTACTGCCAGATATCTGTACTGCAGGGCAGTACTATAGCCTTACTGCCAGATATCTGTACTGCATGGCAGTACTATAGCCTTACTGCCAGATATCTGTACTGCAGGGCAGTACTATAGCCTTACTGCCAGATATCTGGACTGCAGGGCAGTACTATAGCCTTACTGCCAGATATCTGGACTGCATGGCAGTACTATAGCCTTACTGCCAGATATCTGTACTGCAGGGCAGTACTATAGCCTTACTGCCAGATATCTGGACTGCAGGGCAGTACTATAGCCTTACTGCCAGATATCTGGACTGCATGGCAGTACTATAGCCTTACTGCCAGATATCTGTACTGCAGGGCAGTACTATAGCCTTACTGCCAGATATCTGGACTGCAGGGCAGTACTATAGCCTTACTGCCAGATATCTGGACTGCAGGGCAGTACTATAGCCTTACTGCCAGATATCTGGACTGCAGGGCAGTACTATAGCCTTACTGCCAGATATCTGGACTGCAGGGCAGTACTATAGCCTTACTGCCAGATATCTGTACTGCATGGCAGTACTATAGCCTTACTGCCAGATATCTGGACTGCAGGGCAGTACTATAGCCTTACTACCAGATATCTGGACTGCAGGGCAGTACTATAGCCTTACTGCCAGATATCTGGACTGCAGGGCAGTACTATAGCCTTACTGCCAGATATCTGGACTGCAGGGCAGTACTATAGCCTTACTGCCAGATATCTGTACTGCATGGCAGTACTATAGCCTTACTGCCAGATATCTGGACTGCAGGGCAGTACTATAGCCTTACTACCAGATATCTGGACTGCAGGGCAGTACTATAGCCTTACTGCCAGATATCTGGACTGCAGGGCAGTACTATAGCCTTACTGCCAGATATCTGGACTGCAGGGCAGTACTATAGCCTTACTGCCAGATATCTGGACTGCAGGGCAGTACTATAGCCTTACTGCCAGATATTTGGACTGCAGGGCAGTACTATAGCCTTACTGCCAGATATCTGGACTGCAGGGCAATACTATAGCCTTACTGCCAGATATCTGGACTGCAGGGCAGTACTATAGCCTTACTGCCAGATATCTGGACTGCAGGGCAGTACTATAGCCTTACTGCCAGATATTTGGACTGCAGGGCAGTACTATAGCCTTACTGCCAGATATCTGGACTGCAGGGCAGTACTATAGCCTTACTACCAGATATCTGGACTGCAGGGCAGTACTATAGCCTTACTGCCAGATATTTGGACTGCAGGGCAGTACTATAGCCTTACTGCCAGATATCTGGACTGCAGGGCAGTACTATAGCCTTACTGCCAGATATCTGGACTGCAGGGCAGTACTATAGCCTTACTACCAGATATCTGGACTGCAGGGCAGTACTATAGCCTTACTGCCAGATATCTGGACTGCAGGGCAGTACTATAGCCTTACTACCAGATATCTGGACTGCAGGGCAGTACTATAGCCTTACTGCCAGATATCTGGACTGCAGGGCAGTACTATAGCCTTACTGCCAGATATCTGGACTGCAGGGCAGTACTATAGCCTTACTGCCAGATATCTGGACTGCAGGGCAGTACTATAGCCTTACTGCCAGATATCTGGACTGCAGGGCAGTACTATAGCCTTACTGCCAGATATCTGGACTGCAGGGCAGTACTATAGCCTTACTGCCAGATATCTGGACTGCAGGGCAGTACTATAGCCTAAAGATATCCTATGAGTAAAATGTACTTCCCAGAAATTCTGTTCTGATAAAATGGCAAATTTTCAACCATCAGGATCTATCACGAAGGCAGGCTTTCATTTTGCAAGGTTTAATATTTGATTAATATTAAGATCAAGATCAACTATTGATATATAACCTGCGGTCTTAGAAGTTGAGGTCACAAAACCATCTCCCTCTCTTCCCCCCTTTCCTCCACTCCTCCTCCTCTCTTCTCCTCCTTCCCTCCTCCGCATCCCCTCTTCCTCTCTCCTACACCAGGTCAGGGTCACAGTGAACAGAACAGAACGGAGGAGAGGAACGGAACACTTGGAACAGAGCACGACTCACCCTCTGTCTCTGAGCCTGAGCCTGCGTTGCTGTGGAAACAACCACCGTGTTGCAGACAGCGAGAGCCAGGAAGAAGTCAAGATAGAGATCTGTTTCCTCGCAGTGGCGTATCCCTCTGCCACCAGCCCCGTCACCACCACCTCTCAGAACACGCTGAAGTAGCTTTCTGTCTGGGACCACCTCTGTTTCCTGTACACAGAAAGGACAGGGGGACAGAATTAAAAACAACAGTGTTTACTGTATCTCTATGGGACGGGGTTGGTTATGAGGCTTGTATTAATGCAGCATGGGATGTGGTGTAGAGTGCCTTCAGAAAGTATTCAAACCCCTTGACTTTAACCACATGTTGTTGTTACAGACTGAATTTAAAAATGGATTAAATTGAGATTTTTCGTCACTGGCATATACACAATACCCCATAATGTCAAAGTGGAATTATGTTTACTGCTAACTACTGCTGCTATCTACTGCTGATATCTACTACTGCTATCTACTACTGCTATCTACTGCTGCTATCTACTGCTGCTACCTACTGCTGCTACCTTCTACTGCTATCTACTGCTGATATCTACTGCTGATATCTACTACTGCTATCTACTGCTGCTACCTACTGCTGCTATCTACTGCTGCTACCTACTGCTGCTATCTACTGCTGCTATCTACTGCTGCTACTACTGCTGCTATCTACTGCTGCTATCTACTGCTGCTATCTACTGCTGCTACCTACTGCTGCTATCTACTGCTGCTATCTACTGCTGCTACCTACTGCTGCTATCTACTGCTGCTATCTACTGCTGCTATCTACTGCTGCTACCTACTGCTGCTATCTATTGATGTGATGTTGATGTTGATGTTGATGTGATGTGCTGTGATATCTACTACTGCTATCTACTACTGCAATCTACTGCTGCTATCTACTGCTGCTATCTATTGATGTGATGTTGATGTTGATGTTGATGTGATGTGCTGTGATATCTACTACTGCTATCTACTACTGCAATCTACTGCTGCTACCTACTGCTGCTATCTACTACTGCAATCTACTGCTGCTATCTACTGCTGCTACCTACTGCTGCAACTACTGCTGCTATCTACTGCTGCTATCTACTGCTGCTATCTACTGCTGATATCTACTGCTGATATCTACTGCTGCTATCTACTGCTGCAACTACTGCTGCTATCTACTGCTGCTATCTACTGCTGCTATCTACTGCTGCTATCTACTGCTGCTATCTACTGCTCCTCTCTACTGCTGCCAGCTACTGCTGCTATCTATTGATGTGATGTTGATGTTGATGTGATGTTGCTGTGATGTTGATGTGATGTGCTGTGATATCAGTAGCCCATGGCTTCATGTTGCTAAGCATGACCATATGTGCAACTACAGACATGGCACATGGGACACACACACACACACATGCACGCATTGACCACAGTGTCATAAAAATATTATATACGGTATTTTAGGTTGAGTTATTTTAAGCGTTTTACCATTCAAAACTGTCTTGCTTGAGCGGTATTGGTACATTGGGTACATTGGGTACATTGGGTACATTGGGTACTCAGCCTAACAAATACAATGTTTCTATTCTTGTTGTTGTTATTGTTATCATCAAGCTATAATCTCACCAGTGGACTACTGAAGGCTACTTCCCCCTGGGCACTTCCTTCCTTGTTCCTGTGATGGCCGCCGCCGCCGCTGTGAGGTTGCTGGGCGCCATGGCAACGTTGTATTACTTCTGGGTCATGGTCATGGTTGTCCTCCAGGGTCCATCCTGTCTGCGAGGGGAGTGGTCTCTGGTGGAAGAGGACCTCTTCCTCTGTGTCATCAGCCTCCCCAAGGAGAGCCAGACGGATGGCTGGAGAGGAGAGCCAAAACATATTCACTCTACTGTACACTCACTCAGTTAGTATAAGATGGGCCCAGATCTGTTTGTACTGTAGAGCCAACTCCTGTTGATGTTTAATGATCATAGGAGTTGGCTAGACAGCACTAAAGAATCAGAAGAAACTAGAAAGGATAATTTTTCATGAAGAAAAACTGTGTGAATTGCTTCAGCTGTCCAGAAGTATTTTTATGTCAGTGGAAAAAGTTGTGATTTTTTTGTTGTTGTTAGAGGCTAATGTTGAAAAGTTGAATAGAGCGGCCATCTTGGAACGCAACAACTATTGCTTCACAAGCTGTCTTTAGACTAGTACAGAGGCCTGTCTTGCCTTCTACCTACTAAAACGACATACTGTGTACTAATCCCACTACATACTATTTACAACGTTCTGTTCAGTAAAAATGTGCTAGGACCGGTGCTAGGACCCCTAATTAAAACTGCATCAGCATTTCAAGGGCCTAGCTCAAGGCCAGAGCCCCACAATGTTCTGTTCAGTCTTTAAATGCTTTCGTGTTCTGAGAGGTATGAGGAAACAATGGGTTAATAACAAGAGAGAGGAAGATTCCCACAGCAGTATCTGCTGGGCTGCAGTCCGTCTGGTTGAAACCAGGGTTAAAGTTGGCAAGCCAGCGGAGTTTGTGGAGCTTGTGATGAGGATGTGTAAAGCCACACTCCTTAGTTTGTTTATACCATCAAGGACTGGACCACCAACAAACATGTTAACAATGCTGAAGCAAGTCACATTAAAATACCTAAAAAACAACTAAGTAGACAACTAGTGGAAGATCTCAAATTACGTCCAGTGACCTTGACGATCACAATCAACCAATGTCTTTATAATCCCAATTGGGTACACAGGTCATCGGATGCTATTTGAACAGTTCCCATCGTTTCTTTACAGTTCCCATTGTTTCTTTACCATTCTCTTTGTGTGCGTACTCGGTCCCCATGACGGTGCATCGTCTGAACACCATCTTGTTCTCTGTGAGGGTACCAGTCTTGTCCGAGAAGACGTACTGAATCTGTCCCAGGTCCTCAGTGATGTTGACAGTTCTACACTGGACTCTGCTGTCTGTCTCTTCATCATACAGGTCTATGTCGTTAGTGATGAAGAACACCTGACCCGCCTTGACTATTTCAATGGATACGTACAGGGAGATGGGAATCAGGATCTGGGGGAGAAAGACGGAAGGAGGATGGAGGAAGAGAGGAGAGAAGGATGGAAGAGAAGAGAGGAGGATGGAGGAAGAGAGGAGGATGGAGGAAGAGAGGAGGATGGAGGAAGGAAAGGAAGAGAGGAGGATGGAGGAGGAGAGGAGGATGGAGGAAGAGAGGAGGATGGAGGAAGGAAAGGAAGATAGGAGGATGGAGGAGGAGAGGAGGATGGAGGAAGAGAGGAGGATGGAGGAAGGAAAGGAAGAGAGGAGGATGGAGGAAGAGAGGAGGATGGAGGAAGGAAAGGAAGAGAGGAGGATGGAGGAAGGAAAGGAAGAGAGGAAAAGGGTTGATCATTGTTCAACAGTCACAGAGTGATGTCATATTGGTACACACAAATGCTTGCTTTATGGCTGTTCATCGATCAAGATGTTTCTCCCAACACACCAACACACACACACACACACACCAACACACACACGCATGCACACACATACACACACACTCTCTCTACCTGCAGTAGTATGATCATCGTGAAGAACATGTAGAAGCTAGACAGAGTGGGCGGGTCCAGATGACCATGTCTGTCTGGCATCAGGAAGAGAGGCATGCTGGGTAACGACTCCAGCCAGATATAATGACCTGTTTGGGGAAGGAGAGGGGGAAAGGAGGGAGAGGGGGATGAAGGGGTGAGAGAACGGAGCGAAAGGAAGTGGAGGTAGAAGGATTGTAGGAAAAGGAGGTAAGAAAGGACAAGAGGGTAAGAACAGGAGGAGGGGAGAGGAGGGTAAGAAAAGGAGGAGGGGACAGGAGGGTAAGAAAAGGAGGAGGGGAGAGGAGGGTAAGAAAGGGAGGAGGGGAGAGGAGGGTAAGAAAAGGAGGAGAGGAGAGGAGGGTAAGAAAAGGAGGAGAGGAGAGGAGGGTAAGAAAAGGAGGAGAGGAGAGGAGGGTAAGAAAAGGAGGAGAGGAGAGGAGGGTAAGAACAAGAGGAGGGGAGGGTAAGAACAGGAGGAGGGGAGAGGAGGGTAAGAAAAGGAGGAGGAGAGAGGAGGGTAAGAAAAGGAGGAGAGGAGGGTAAGAACAAGAGGAGGGGAGGGTAAGTACAGGAGGAGGAGAGAGGAGGGTAAGAAAAGGAGGAGAGGAGGGTAAGAACAGGAGGAGAGGAGGGTAAGAACAGGAGGAGAGGAGAGGAGGGTAAGAACAGGAGGAGGGGAGAGGAGGGTAAGAACAGGAGGAGAGGAGAGGAGGGTACGAACAGGAGGAGGGGAGAGGAGGGTAAGAACAGGAGGAGAGGAGGGTAAGAACAGGAGGAGAGGAGAGGAGGGTAAGAACAGGAGGAGAGGAGGGTAAGAACAGGAGGAGAGGAGAGGAGGGTAAGAACAGGAGGAGAGGAGAGGAGGGTAAGAACAGGAGGAGAGGAGGGTAAGAACAGGAGGAGAGGAGGGTAAGAACAGGAGGAGAGGAGGGTAAGAACAGGAGGAGAGGAGGGTAAGAACAGGAGGAGAGGAGAGGAGGGTAAGAAAAGGAGGAGGGGAGAGGAGGGTAAGAAAAGGAGGAGAGGAGGATAAGAACAGGAGGAGAGAAGGGTAAGAACAGGAGGAGTGGAGAGGAGGGTAAGAACAGGAGGAGAGGAGAGGAGGGTAAGAACAGGAGGAGAGCAGGGTAAGAACAGGAGGAGAGGAGGGTAAGAACAGGAGGAGAGGAGGGTAAGAACAGGAGGAGAGGAGGGTAAGAACAGGAGGAGAGGAGAGGAGGGTAAGAACAGGAGGAGAGGAGGGTAAGAACAGGAGGAGAGGAGGGTAAGAACAGGAGGAGAGGAGGGTAAGAACAGGAGGAGGGGAGGGTAAGAACAGGAGGAGAGGAGAGGAGGGTAAGAACAGGAGGAGAGCAGGGTAAGAACAGGAGGAGAGGAGGGTAAGAACAGGAGGAGAGGAGAGGAGGGAAAGAACAGGAGGAGGGGAGGGTAAGAACAGGAGGAGAGGAGGGTAAGAACAGGAGGAGAGGAGGGTAAGAACAGGAGGAGAGGAGAGGAGGGAAAGAACAGGAGGAGGGAGGGTAAGAACAGGAGGAGAGGAGGGTAAGAACAGGAGGAGAGGAGAGGAGGGTAAGAACAGGAGGAGGAGGGTAAGAACAGGAGGAGAGGAGAGGAGGGTAAGAACAGGAGGAGGGGAGGGTAAGAACAGGAGGAGAGGAGAGGAGGGTAAGAACAGGAGAGGAGAGGAGGGTAAGAATAGGAGGAGAGGAGGGTAAGAACAGGAGGAGAGCAGGGTAAGAACAGGAGGAGAGGAGAGGAGGGTAAGAACAGGAGGAGAGGAGAGGAGGGTAAGAACAGGAGGAGAGGAGGGTAAGAACAGGAGGAGAGGAGGGTAAGAACAGGAGGAGAGGAGGGTAAGAACAGAGAGGAGAGGAGGGTAAGAACAGGATGAGAGGAGGGTAAGAACAGGAGGAGAGGAGGGTAAGAACAGGAGGAGAGGAGGGTAAGAAAAGGAGGAGAGGAGGGTAAGAACAGGAGGAGAGGAGGGTAAGAACAGGAGGAGAGGGGGGGGGGGGGGGGGGGGGGGGTAAG
>NC_140016.1:5090905-5108405 GCF_964263955.1 Coregonus lavaretus
CACTACTAAGCAGTGGAGTCCTCTATGAACAACTGCTTTTATTCTGAACAAATCAAATTCACTACAATTGATCACAGATGGAAGCCAATTAACTTGAATTTTGATCTGGAAGGTGATTGGTTATACCTCAGCAAGTTTGCAATTACAATTCTAAGAGGGGGTGTTTATTTATCCAAATAGGGTATTTTACTGTTTTTTTTGCAAATTTTTTCCACTTGGATATTGTGGGTTACTGTGTGTAAATAAAGCCGGTAAAAGTCTTATTTTATGTGTTTTCATTTCAGTCTGTAAGGCAACAAAAGGTGAACATTTTGACAGTGGGTGGTGACTTTCTATACCCAGTGCAAACTTGGACTCGATTCAATCCGCATCGCACAAGTTCAGCTTTACAACGTGATTGAAATTCAAAGGCAATGTTCCTTCTTTAGCGGAGACTGCATTCACGGTAAACACTGCATATGTCGGCTCAATCGGAAAGTACCTTTACATTTCTATTGCGCGGAATCTGTAACGCTTCAGCTTTACAGATTGAATAGAGCCCCTTGTCTCTAACTGTAAACACACAATGTTATTAGTTTTTCCCTCTGTGGATTCTGTGATGAACTTTGTGTCATCATTCCAGGAGAAATGACAGGAACGGGAAAAGGAATGATAAGTAGTTTCTCCTAAATGTTATTAAACAAAAACAGGTTGTTTACTTTCCAATTATTGTGTTGTTCCTGTTTATGACTGGAAAATGTCTTGAAAAGTCCCCTTCAATATCACCCCAATTCACATTTATATACAGCCTCAAAGAGAGGTTGGTGTATAACAACTTCTCCCTGTTATGTGTCCTGCAGTCTGGGTTTCAGGAATACTGCAGTATGTAGGTCAGTGTCACAGCACAACACGTGTTCTCCAGTCTCTGCTTTATGACCTCTCTAGTGCCTGGTAATGATCTGGGAGGAGGGGGTGAGGCCAGCCAGCCTGGTAATGATCTGGAGAAGGGGGTGAGGCCAGCCAGCCTGGTAATGATCTGGAGGAGGGGGTGAGGCCAGCCAGCCTGGTAATGATCTGGAGGAGTGGGTGATCTGGAGGAGGGGATGAGGCTTTATCAACTATTTAGGTGTATTGTATTATATTATGGCTGTATTACCAACTGTATCCAATGTTAAGGTGTGCCACACATTGAATAGAAAGGGATCCTAGGCCTGACATCTGTTGATTCTTTGTGAAAATGTAAAACAACAACAGCAAGTAGCCCTCATGGGCAGCTGTGTTTTATGTACGATTATAAAGGTATGGGATGGTCTGGCTTAACCATACAATACTGCTATATGTGGCTTAGTTTAACTCATATTGCACTTTCTGGCGATTTCACCTTTTCAAGATTGTATGAAAAATGCATGAAATATTTCCCATTTACTATGGGACCTGTAATTCTTGCAGTGGGAACTGTTATGTTTACTGTTTAATTGCAATTCTAAGACATTGTAAGCATTTGACCTATTCCTCACAGAGACTACTGTACTAGACCCATGGCACCAAATACACTCTGATCAGAGATTTCATGTTTGTCAGTTTTACCGTGCCAACTGTCTCCATGCACAACCCTGTTAATGAATGAATCACGGTGTGTGTTGTTTGTGGGCTACCTGCTGTATCAACCTCATCAGTAAAACATGGGATGCTTTATCCCCCATGACATTGTCCTAATTCTCAAATGACCTTATTGCAGTTCCTACATCGGCCACTAGAGAGCAGAGATGTTCTAAGAAGGAAGCGGTAGAGTACGCTAGGACGTTATATAAACAGGCACTATAAAATGCATTTGACCAATGGAATCACAGCTAGACCGTCTCACCAGAAGCCTATTGAGAACACACTTGAATTGCACAAATGCTGAACATGAACTGGATCGTTTATGTGTTCCTTCCCGTGACGTTTCTCTCTATTTGATCTATACATATACAGGTGATCACATCCCGTTTACAAATCTCAAATGTAAACCTGTCTATTTATTCTATCTGTGTATATATGTGGGTCTATTATTGTAATATTATAAGAGAATCTACCACTGCTATTAAATTAATAAAAATATATTAATTTATTGACATTGAACAATTCAAAAAGAGACACATTTATTGAGGAAAATATACAGGAATCTCAGACAGGCCAGTCTTATTACGATCTCCATTTTGTGTCCTCATCCTGACACCTTCATACATAACTGCTCTCAATGTTCTGAATCTAGACACATGAACTGAGTCCCAAATGGCACCCTATTCACTACATAGTGCACTACTTCTGACCAGAGTAGGCCTTGGTCAAAAGTAGTGCAGTATGTAAGGAGTAGGGCGCCATTTGGAACAAAGTCCATGAACTGAAAACGCCACTACATGATGCACCATCTGCAGTGTACCAAACTACGTCACGATGGGTAGTTTGGGAGTTGGACAGGGACACATGAGTTATGGTACGGTGTGTCTGTGTGCTTCAGAGGCCACAGAGCGAGAGGTGATGGGATTTGGAGCATCCAACCATTGAGCAAATTACTCTCAGGTGTCTAGGTCTGGCTTGCGTTCCAAATGGCACCCTATTCCCTATAAAGTGCACTACTTTTGACCGGTGACCATAGCACTATATAGGGAATAGGGTGCCATTAACGACACAGCCTAGGTGAGGCAGGGGGAATTTTAAATAAAACATGCTAAGTGCTTTGTTCTGGAAAAGCGGAGGCTGTTTTATTGGAGAGGGGCGGAAGGATGGGGTGGGCGGTGCAGGGTGGGGAAGGAGGGCTGAGACTGATTGGGTTACCAGTGTGCTCTGAAAACCATCAGTAGAGGAACAGGCTAGTGTGTTTCCTACGGAGGCTTGTTCCGAGAGGAAGTGGAGAGAGGACAGTGGCACCTCTCTGCCTGCGCCGTACTTTAGTATTCCATTACAAAGGAAACTCGACACAACATGTGACACCAGAAGACAGAGACAAGCAGTGATATTTTGCTTCGTTAGAAAAGTATAGCTTTTTGGACATTACTTAATTCATCATCATTACTGCACACTGGAACACATATCCAGATATGAGCCAGTTGTAATAAAGACAGTACAGTGGCATTGTAATAAATATTATTCATTCTTCATTGCTCCTGTGCGTGTTTTGTACTGATGGATCCCCCAGGATCCCCCAGGATCCCCCAGGATACCCTAGGATACCCCAGGATCCCCCAGGATGCCCCAGGATACCCCAGGTTCTCAAGATAGAAAGGGGTTCAGAGATCTCTTGGTGATGACGTTCATCGTAATGTCACTTTCTGTGGTGTCACAATTCGTCGTTGTTGGACACCCCCCCCCCCCCGTGCTCCCTCCCCTGAGCCCCCTCCACTCCCTGATCCACTGTGCCCTGACGGACGGACGGACGGACGGGGGGTCCAGCCGCTCCAGATGCCTGGCCCGTACGAGGGGGGAGGGGGCTACTGTGTTGCTCAGCAGACGGTCTGTGTACCTGGGAGAGAGAGAGAGAGTGTATGATTATGGTGGGGATGGTGGCGAGGGAAAGTAGGCCAGTATAAAATATGCACTCCTTTGATGTAAATCAGAGCGTTGTGAGCACTGTGAATATGACGCTCGTTCTGAGCTCTGTGTGTTCTGAGCTCTGTGTGTTCTGAGCTCTGTGTGTTCTGAACTCTGTGTGTTCTGAGCTCTGTGTGTTCTGAGCTCTGTGTGTTCTGAGCTCTGTGTGTTCTGAGCTCTGTGTGTTCTGAGCTCTGTGTGTTCTGAGCTCTGTGTGTTCTGAACTCTGTGTGTTCTGAGCTTTGTGTGTTCTGAGCTCTGTGTGTTCTGAGCTCTGTGTGTTCTGAGCTCTGTGTGTTCTGAGCTCTGTGTGTTCTGAGCTCTGTGTGTTCTGAGCTCTGTGTGTTCTGAGCTCTGTGTGTTCTGAGCTCTGTGTGTTCTGAGCTCTGTGTGTTCTGAGCTTTGTGTGTTCTGAGCTCTGTGTGTTCTGAGCTCTGTGTGTTCTGAGCTCTGTGTGTTCTGAACTCTGTGTGTTCTGAGCTTTGTGTGTGCGTGCCTGAGTACGTGCACTTGCGTGTGCATGCGCGCTAGTGTGTGTGTGTGTCAAGACTGTGAATATGAAGCTCGTTCAGGGGCATGGACTCGACTCAGAGAGAGAAGAGAGGCTGACTGAGCCCCAACACACCCCTGATCTTTAGACATATCTGTAGACATATCCATATTCTAATGTAACTAATGAAATTAGGCCCTGAATTACTGTTATTAAGGGCTCAGTGCCCTGTATACAGTGCATTGGGAAAGTATTCAGACCCCTTGACTTTTTCCACATTTTGTTACGTTACAGCCTTATTCTAAAATGGATTAAATTGTTTTTTCCCCTCATCAATCTACACACAATACCCCATAATGACGAAGCAAAAACAGGTTTATAGATTTTTTAAAAGAAAAACTGAAATATCACACTTACATAAGTATTCAGACCCTTTACTCAGTACTTTGTTGAAGCACCTTTGGCAGTGATTATAGCCTCGAGTCTTCTTGGGTATGACACTACAAGCTTGGCACACCTGTATTTGGGGAGTTTCCCCCATTCTTCTCTGCAGATACTCTCAAGCTCTGTCAGGTTGGATGGGGAGCGTCGCTGCACAGCTATTTTCAGGTCTCTCCAGAGATGTTCGATTGGGTTCAAGTCCGGGCTCTGTCTGGGCCACTCAAGGACATTCAGAGACGTTGTCTTGGCTGTGTGCTTAGGGTCGTTGTCCTGTTGTAAGGTGAACCTTCGCCCCAGTCTGAAGTCCTGAGGGCTCTGGAGCAGGTTTTCATCAAGGATCTCTCTGTACTTTGCGCCGTTCATCTTTCCCTCGATCCTGACTAGTCTCCCAGTCCCTGCCGCTGATAAACATCCCACAGCATGATGCTGCCACCACCATGCTTCACCGTAGGGATGGTGCCAGGTTTCCTCCAGACGTGACGCTTGGCATGCAGGCCAAAGAGTTCAGTCTTGGTTACATCAGACCAGAGAATCTTGTTTCTTTAGGTGCCTTTTGGCAAACTCCAAGCGGGCTGTCATGTGCCTTTTACTGAGGTGTGGCTTCCGTCTGGCCACTCTACCATAAAGGCCTGATTGGTGGAGTGCTGCAGAGATGGTTGTCCTTCTGGAAGGTTCTCCCATCTCCACAGAGGAACTCTGGAGCTCTGTCAGAGTGACCATCGGGTTCTTGGTCACCTCCCTGACCAAGGCCCTTCTTCCCCGATTTCTCAGTTTGGCCGGGCGGCCAGCTCTAGGAAGAGTCTCGGTGGTTCCAAACTTCTTCCATTTAAGAATTATGGAGACCACTGTGTTCTTGGGGACCTTCAATGCTGCAGACATGTTTTGGTACCCTTCCCCAGATATGTGCTTCGACACAAAAGCTATATGGACAATTCCTTCGACCTCATGGCTTGGTTTTTGCTCTGACATGCACTGTCCACTGTGGGACCTTATATAGACAGGTGTGTGTCTTTCCAAATCATGTCCAATCATTTGAATTTACCACAGGGGGACTCCAATCAAGTTGTAGAAACATCTCAAGGATGATCAATGGAAACAGGATGCACCTGAGCTCAATTTCCAGCCATCACTAGTTTAGGGAGGCCAGGGGGGATCCTGTGACAAATGAATTTGTAAATAAATAAACCCATAGCTAGAATCCCAACATAACTGTCTGCTAGGCAGGTAGCAGGAACACACGGAACTGATGGTGCAGATTGGTACTTCTTCCTTCTACAGTCTAGCTCCTTTCAGGGTTTCTATCTAAATACAGCTATAGATGCTAAAGTAATTGTATAGTAATGTACAGTTTAATGTACATTACTATGTACAGGGCGACCACAGCAGTGATGACACAGACCAGGTAGACCATAGGACCAGCCATCTGTTGCTGCAAGATCCAGTTCTAGATATGCAGCATATAGAGACTATACAGTTATACACTTAATCAATAAGGCCCGAGGGGGTGTGGTATATGGCCAATATACCACGGCTAAGGGCTGTTCTTATGCACAACGCAACGTGGAGTGCCTGGATCCAGCCCTTAGCCTTGGTATTTTGGCCATATACCACAAACCCCTGAGGTGCCTTATTGCTATTATAAACTGGTTACAAACGTAATTATAACAGTAAAAATAAATGTTTTGCCATACCCGTGGTATACCGTCTCATATACAGTGGGGAAAAAAAGTATTTAGTCAGCCACCAATTGTGCATGTTCTCCCACTTAAAAAGATGAGAGAGGCCTGTAATTTTCATCATAGGTACACGTCAACTATGACAGACAAAATTAGATTTTTTTTCTCCAGAAAATCACATTGTAGGATTTGTAATGAATTTATTTGCAAATTATGGTGGAAAATAAGTATTTGGTCAATAACAAAAGTTTCTCAATACTTTGTTATATACCCTTTGTTGGCAATGACACAGGTCAAACGTTTTCTGTAAGTCTTCACAAGGTTTTCACACACTGTTGCTGGTATTTTGGCCCATTCCTCCATGCAGATCTCCTCTAGAGCAGTGATGGTTTGGGGCTGTCGCTGGGCAACACGGACTTTCAACTCCCTCCAAAGATTTTCTATGGGGTTGAGATCTGGAGACTGGCTAGGCCACTCCAGGACCTTGAAATGCTTCTTACGAAGCCACTCCTTTGTTGCCCGGGCGGTGTGTTTGGGATCATTGTCATGCTGAAAGACCCAGCCACGTTTAATCTTCAATGCCCTTGCTGATGGAAGGAGGTTTTCACTCAAAATCTCACGATACATGGCCCCATTCATTCTTTCCTTTACACGGATCAGTCGTCCTGGTCCCTTTGCAGAAAAACAGCCCCAAAGCATGATGTTTCCACCCCCATGCTTCACAGTAGGTATGGTGTACTCCTGAGTGGCGCAGTGGTCTAAGGCACTGCATCGCAGTGCTAACTGTGCCACTAGAGATCCTAGTTCGAATCCAGGCTCTGTCGCAGCCGGCCGCGACCGAAAGACTCATGGGCGGCGCACAATTGGCCCAGGGTAGGGGAGGGAATGGCCGGCAGGGATGTAGCTCAGTTGATAGAGCATGGCGTTTGCAATGCCAGGGTTGTGGGTTCGATTCCCACTGGGGGCCAGTATAAAAAAATATGTATTCACTAACTGTAAGTCGCTCTGGATAAGAGCGTCTACTAAAATGTAATGTAAATGTGTTCTTTGGATGCAATCTTTGTCCTCCAAACACAACGAGTTGAGTTTTTACCAAAAAGTTATATTTTGGTTTCATCTGACCATATGACATTCTCCCAATCCTCTTCTGGATCATCCAAATGCACTCTAGCAAACTTCAGACGGGCCTGGACATGTACTGGCTTAAGCAGGGGGACACGTCTGGCACTGCAGGATTTGAGTCCCTGGCGGCGTAGTGTGTTACTGATGGTAGGCTTTGTTACTTTGGTCCCAGCTCTCCGCAGGTCATTCACTAGGTCCCCCCGTGTGGTTCTTTGCTCACCGTTCTTGTGATCATTTTGACCCCACGGGGTGAGATCTTGCATGGAGCCCCAGATCGAGGGAGATTATCAGTGGTCTTGTATGTCTTCCATTTCCTAATAATTGCTCCCACAGTTGATTTCTTCAAACCAAGCTGCTTACCTATTGCAGATTCAGTCTTCCCAGCCTGGTGCAGGTCTACAATTTTGTTTCTGGTGTCCTTTGACAGCTCTTTGGTCTTGGCAATAGTGGAGTTAGGAGTGTGACTGTTTGAGGTTGTGGACAGGTGTCTTTTATACTGATAACAAGTTCAAACAGGTGCCATTTATACAGGTAACGAGTGGAGGACAGAGGAGCCTCTTAAAGAAGAAGTTACAGGTCTGTGAGAGCCAGAAATCTTGCTTGTTTGTAGGTGACCAAATACTTATTTTCCACCATAATTTGCAAATAAATTCATAAAAAATCCTACAATGTGATTTTCTGGATTGTTTTTCCTCAATTTGTCTGTCATAGTTGACGTGTACCTATGATGAAAATTACAGGCCTCTCTCATCTTTTTAAGTGGGAGAACTTGCACAATTGGTGGCTGACTAAATACTTTTTTTCCCCACTGTACCACGGCTTTCAGCCAATCAGCATTCAGGGCTCGAACCACCCAGTTTATAATATGCTATATAGTACTATAGTAATGTTATGTATACCTGGGCAGCAGGGCGACCACAGTAGTGATGACACAGACCAGGTAGACCGTAGGATCAGCCATCTGTTGCACGGCCCGCTGGAGACGAGTGTGCGCAGTGCCGAAACCACTGGCCCACCGCAGGGGCCTCATTCTGTGTGACGAGGTGTGAATGACGGAGTCAGGCGCAGGAGGTAAAACACCGAAATCCAGAGTTTATTCAGTGTACATGAATAAAGCGCAGCAAGCGTCAAAACGAAACTAGCACAAGGGAAAAATCCACCTTGGCTACATACAAGGAAAGAGTAGCTCAACCGAGCTACTCACTCTCACAATGAACAATCACTCACAAAGGACAAGGGGGCAGAGGGAACACTTATACACAGACTAATGAGGGAATGAGTACCAGGTGTGTGTGATTGACAAGACAAGACAAATGGAGTGATGATAAATGGAGCGGTAGTGGCTAGTAAGCCGGTGACGATGAACGCCGAATTCGTGACAGTCTGACTCGGATGCCAAGGTGCCAGGGCCGGCTGATACCCCAATACGCACTGGAAAGGAGTGAGGTTAGTGGCGGAGTGAATTCTGCGCGTACTCAGCCCAAGGTAGAAAATCTGCCCACTCACCCGGACGGCCCGGACATTAACACCTCAGGAACCTGCCCACTTCCTGATTGACCCTCTCCACCTGCCCATTAGCTTGAGGACGGTACCCAGAGGTGAGACTGACCGTGACCCCCAGGCATTCCATGAACGTTTTCCATACGTGTGAGGTGAACTGAGGACCACGGTTTGACATAATGTCCTCCGGGATCCCGTAGTGCCGGAAGACGTGCGTAAAAAGAGCCTTGCATGGCTGACGGGAGCCCAGGCAGAGGAAGGAGGCGACAAGCTTTGGAAAACCGGTCCACAACGACGACAAAGGTGGTGTTCCCCTGGGAGGGGGGAAGGTCAGTGACAAAGTCCACCGAGAGGTGAGACCAGGATCGTTGTGGAACCGGCAGGGGAAGGAGCTTTCAATAAGGGAGGTGTCTTAGACTGGGCACAGATGGAGCAGGAGGAGACGTAAACCCAAGGTGGGCCACCAGTACTTCTCAGTCAGGCAGGCGATGGTACGGCCTATCCCAGGATGACCCGACACAGGAGCCGTGTGCACCCAGGAATGGAGGCGGTCCCGTACGCAGGGCCTGCCGTATGTCGGCGTCCACATCCCACACCACTGGCGCGATGATACGAAACGGAGGGATGATTGGGGTCTCCTCTTCCTGCCTCTCCTCTGCCTGGGTTGGAGCAGGGGTATTCCCTGGCTTGTCACCTCCTCGCCTATTAGTGGATAGAGGGCACCGAGGACTAGAATAAGGATACGGCTAAAGGCTTTAAGAACTGGTCTTCTAGTGCGTTGGGTACAGAGAATAAACGGGGCAGATTTCCGGGCGTTGTAGAATAGATTCAGGGCATTATGTACAGACAAGGATATGGAAGGATATGAGTACAGTGGAGGTACACCTAAGCATTGGGTAACGATGAAAGAGATAGCATCACTGGAGGTACCGATTGAGCCGGTCTCTGCGTGTATGGTGGGGTGGGACAAATAAGCTATCTGAGGCAGGTTGAGCGGGACTGGGGGCTTTACAGTGAAATAGTACAATAACAACTAACCCAAACAGCAATAGGCTAGGCATATTGACATGGGAGAGAGGCATAACGCTATCCCAGGTGTTATTCGAGAGGGCTAAGACAACAACTGGTAATGGCGACGAACGTTTGGGCTGAGGCTAAACAGATAAACAGGATGGGGTACCGTGTAGGAACAGTTCAGCGGGCATCAGATGTGTAGCTGAGTGATCATAAGGTCCAGTGAACAGCAATAGGTAAGTCCGGGAGCAGTTCTTAGGCTGCTACAGCACAGGCGAGCAGGATGCACGGCTGTTGATTGCGCGTGCTAGTGGGCCAGTGCTAGCAGATGGATCTTCGTGGTCGTCGCAACGGGAAGCCTGTTGAAACCACATCAGATGATTACGTCGGCAGACCAGTCGTGATGGATCAGCGGGGCTCCGTGTCGACAATAGGAGGTCCCGTCCGGTTGACAGAGAGGTGGATAGCCGGGAGATGGGCCTGGCTTGAGGCTAGCTCAAGGCTAACTGGTGCTAGCTTCGGGACAAGTGGTGATTAGCCAACAACAACATCCATTCGGTTGCAGCTAGCTAGTTGGGATTCAGTGATTCCGACAGAAAATCCTAAATGCTCTGGGTCGATAGCACACTGTGCAGACTGGCAGATAATTGTCCAGGCTAGAGCTGGCTGGTAGGTAGTGCAGGCCATGGACAGTGGTGAAGACCGCTAACGGTGGCTAATAGCAATAGCTAATAGCAAGTAGCTAGTTAGCTGTGGTCCTCTGTAGCTCAGCTGGTAGAGCACGGCGCTTGTAACGCCACGGTAGTGGGTTTGATCCCCGGGACCACCCATACACAAAAGAAAATGTATGCACGCATGACTGTAAGTCGCTTTGGATAAAAGCGTCTGCTAAATGGCATATTATTATTATAGTTTCAGCTTCATGAGGTAGTCCCTGAGAGTGCATTTCAATTAACAGGTGTGCCTTCTTAAAAGTTAATTTGTGGAATTTCTATCCTTCTAAATGCGTGTTGTGACAAGGTAGGGGTGGTATACAGAAGATAGTGTTATTTGGTAAAAGACCAAGTCCGTATTATGGCAAGAACAGCTCAAATAAGCAAAGAGAAACAACAGTCCATCATTACTTTAAGACATAAAGGTCAGTCAAGCAGGAATATTTCAAGAACTTTGAAAGTTTCTTCAAGTGCAGTTGCAAAAACCATCAAGCGCTATGATGAAACTGGCTCTCACGAGGACCGCCACAGGAAAGGAAGACCCAGAGTTACCTCTGCTGCAGAGGATAAGTTCATTAGAGTTACCAGCCTCAGAAATTGCAGCCCAAATGAATGCTTCACAGAGTTCAAGTAACAGACACATCTCAACATCAACTGTTCAGAGGAGACTGCGTGAATCAGGCCTTCATGGTCGAATTGCTGCAAAGAAACCACTACTAAAGGACACCGATAAGAAGAAGAGACTTTCTTGGGCCAAGAAACACGAGCAATGGACTTTAGACTGGTGGAAATCTGTCCTTTGGTCTGATGAGTCCAAATTTGAGATTTTTGGTTCCAACCGCCGTGTCTTTGTGAGCTGCAGAGTAGGTGAACGGATGATGGTTCCCACCATGAAGCATGGAGGAGGAGGTGTGATGGTGTGGGGGTGCTTTGCTGGTGACACTGTCTGTGATTTATTTAGAATTCAAGGCACACTTAACCAGCATGGCTACCACAGTATTCTGCAGTGATACGCCATCCCATCTGGTTTGGGCTTAGTGGGACTATAATTTGTTTGACCCAACACACCTCCAGGCTGTGTAAGGGCTATTTGACCAAGAAGGAGAGTGATGGAGTGCTGCATCAGATGACCTGGCCTCAACAATCCCCCGACCTCAACCCAATTGAGATGGTTTGGGATGAGTTGGACCGCAGAGTGAAGGAAAAGCAGCCAATAAGTGCTCAGCATATGTGGGAACTCCTTCAAGACTGTTGGAAAAGCATTCCAGGTGAAGCTGGTTGAGAGAATGCCAAGAGTGTGCAAAGCTGTCATCAAGGCATAGGGTGGTTACTTTGAAGAATCTCAAATATAAAATATATTTTGATTTGTTTAACACTTTTTTGGTTACTACATGATTCCATATGTGTTATTTCATAGTTTTGATGTCTTCACTATTATTCTACAATGTAGAAAATAGGAAAAATAAAGAAAAACCCTTGAATGAGTAGGTGTGTCCAAACTTTTGACTGGTACTGTATGTTAGATATGGTACGGGGGTAATACGACTGAAATTCTAGACATCGGTTAGTCATTGTATTACGGTTTAGATTGTTCATTACAAACATATGATACTCCCCAGTCTGTTCATAAGAAATGGGTGTTTATTTCCTACGAAGGTTGAATATAATAACTGTGATCATGCTTCGGACGTGTATTGGTGTATTACACCTTTGATTAGATCTTTAAGCAGGTTTAACATTGTCCTAGGGGTAATTCCTCCTGTAAGCAGGTTTAAAATTGTTATAGGGGTAATTCCTCCTGTAAGCAGGTTATTAATATTGTTATGGGGTAATTCCTCCTGTAAGCAGGTTTAATATTGTCCTAGGGGTAATTCCTCCTGTAAGCAGGTTTAATATTGTCCTAGGGGTAATTCCTCCCATCCATCATCAATATGCTGCCCCACCTGAGAGTGGCATGGCAGAATGTCCCCCCCCCCCCACTGTCATGGATTCTGCCGAGGCTGCCCCTCCTCCTTGCTCGGGCAGGTTTTGGCGTTCGTCGTCACCGGAGTACTAGCTGCTGCCGATCTATGTTCTATGTTTCTATGTTCTACCTGTTGTGTCAGATTGTTTCACACCTGTTGCCCATCTTGTGATTACTCCGCCCCTATTTAACCCTGTGGCTCCCATTGTGTTCTGTGCATGTTTGTTGTTTGTTCTCGGATGTCGTTGGTGAGCGGGTTTATTCCTCCCTGCGTGGAGGCTTCTTGTTTCTTTACGTGATTTAGTAAAGATACGTTTTTTCCTTGAGTTCTGTGTCCTGCGCCTGACTACAGTCTACCGCATACACTGACACCGTGACAGAAACACGCACCACTATGGAGTCAGCAGGAACGACTGGATCTACCGAGACGATGGAGGAACGAGTCCAACGTCAAGGGACGAAACTCCAGAATCTCTGTGCTACGATGGAACGAGTGTTCCAGATGATGGAGCGATTTGAGAGAGGTTGTATCCCTTCACCATGTCCAACCACACAACCACCTGCTACACTGGCTACCACTTCGCCACCTGGGTCCAGGGGAATTCGGCTCTCGCTCCCGAGGGCATATGACGGTACACCTGCCGGGTGCCAGGGATTTCTCCTCCAGGTAGAGCTCTACCTGGCCACCATTCACCCGGCGCCCTCGGGATACGAGAGTGTGTCCACCCTCATCTCCTGTCTATCGGGGAAGGCGCTTGAGTGGGCTAACGCCGAGTGGGGGAATATAGACTCGAGAACTGTCCGCTACGAGGATTTTACCCGCCGCTTCCGGGTGGTATTCGATCATCCACCTGAGGGGAGAGCGGCGGGAGAACGTCTGGTCCACCTACGACAGGAGATGAGGAGCGCGCAGGATTTTGCGCTGGAGTTTAAGACTTTAGCAGCCAGCGCGGGATGGAATGAGCGGGCCCTTATCGACCACTATCGTTGCAGCTTAGGGGAGGACGTCCGTCGGGAACTGGCCTACAGGGACACCAATTTCAACCTGGACCAACTGGTGGACATGTCCATCAGGTTGGATAACCTGTTGGCAGCCCGCGGACGTTCTGATGGGGGTCTGTCCATTCCATCCCCCAGCACCTCCGAGCATACCCCCATGGAGCTCGGAGGTGCTGCAGGTAGGGAGACTGGGAGAGAGACTGTCCCCTGCACCAAGTGTGGCCGCAGAGGACACACTGCTGGTCAGTGCAGGGGAGAGTTCTCAGGAGGTCGAGGCAGCAGGCAGAGCACTGGTCGACCGTCTCAGGTGAGTAGGCACCCGACTAACCCAGAGTTCCCTGTTGCTAATATGTGTATCGACATTATGTTTCCAGAATTTTCTCCCCATTCCCAGCATAAGGCGCTAGTAGATTCAGGCACGGCTGGGAATTTTATTGATCGCCAGTATGCACGTAGCCTAGGGATTCCCACAGTGTCTGTTGATAAACCTTTCCCTGTTCACGCATTAGATAGTTGCCCGTTAGGGTCAGGCATAATCAGGGAGGTCACCGCTCCACTGCTAATGATGACGCAGGGGGGTCATGAGGAGAGGATTAGCCTCTATCTGATTGATTCTCCTGCGCATCCTGTGGTGTTGGGACTTCCCTGGTTTGCCATTCATGACCCCACGATTTCATGGCAACAGCGGGCTCTCAAGGGATGGTCCAGTCAGTGTTCAGGGAGGTGTTTAGGAGTTTCCTTGGGGGCAACTTCGGTGGAAAGTCCAAACCAGGTTTCCACCATGCACATTCCATCCGAGTATGCCGATTTGGCTATCGTCTTCAGTAAAAAGAGGGCGACTAAATTACCACCCCATCGTCCGGGGGATTGTGCGATAAATCTCCAGGTAGGAGCTGCACTTCCCCGGAGTCACGTGTATCCTTTGTCTCAGGAGGAGAAGGTGGCTATGGAGACATATGTCACCGAATCTCTGAGGCAGGGATACATTCGGCCATCCACTTCACCCGTTTCCTCGAGTTTCTTTTTTGTGAAGAAGAAAGATGGTGGGTTACGCCCGTGCATTGATTACCGTGGCCTAAATCAGATTACCATCAAGTACAGCTATCCATTACCTCTGATAGCTAGTATGACGGAATCATTGCACGGGGCACGCTTTTTCACAAAATTGGATCTCAGGAGCGTGTACAACCTAGTGCGTATCCGTGAGGGAGATGAGTGGAAGACGGCATTTAGTACCACCTCTGGACATTTTGAGTATCTGGTCATGCCATACGGGTTAATGAATGCTCCCTCAGTTTTCCAATCATTTGTGGATGAGATTTTCAGGGACCTGCACGGACAAGGGGTAGTGGTGTATATTGATGACATCCTTATATACTCCGCTACACGGGCCGAGCATGTGTCCCTGGTGCGTAAGGTGCTTGGAAGACTGTTGGAGCATGACCTGTATGCTAAGGCAGAGAAATGCCTGTTCTTCCAGGAGTCCATCTCTTTCTTGGGGTACCATATGTCCGCATCAGGGGTGAGGATGGAGAGTGACCGCATTTCGGCCGTGCGTAATTGGGCGACTCCAACCACGGTAAAGGAGGTGCAGCGATTTTTGGGTTTTGCTAATTACTACCGGAGATTTATCCGGGGCTTTGGTCAGGTAGCAGCTCCCATTACCTCGTTACTGAAGGGGGGGCCGGTGCGTCTGCGGTGGTCAGCGGAGGCGGACAGGGCTTTTGGTCGTCTGAAAGACCTGTTTACCTCGGCTCCAGTGCTGGCTCATCCGGACCCCTCTTTAGCCTTCACGGTTGAGGTGGATGCGTCCGAGGCTGGAATAGGCGCTGTACTGTCTCAGCGCTCGGGTATGCCACCTAAACTCCGCCCCTGTGCCTTCTTTTCGAAGAAGCTCAGCCCGGCGGAGCGCAACTATGATGTGGGGGACCGGGAGCTGTTGGCTGTGGTCGAAGCTCTGAAAGCGTGGAGACATTGGCTTGAGGGGGCTAAACACCCTTTTCTCATTTTGACTGACCACCGCAATCTGGAGTACATCCGGGCAGCGAGGAGGTTAAACCCTCGCCAGGCAAGGTGGTCCATGTTTCTCACCCGTTTTGTTTTCACCCTTTCTTACAGGCCAGGTTCCCAGAACGCTAAGGCAGATGCTCTGTCCCGACTGTATGACACGGAGGGGAGTTCCGTGGAGCCCACTCCCATACTTCCGGCGTCGTGTCTGGTGGCACCGGTGGTGTGGGAGGTTGACGTGGAGATCGAGCGGGCGTTGCGCAACGAACCCACTCCTCCTCAGTGTCCAGAGGGTCGTGTGTACGTACCGCTTGATGTTCGCGATCGGTTGATCTATTGGGCTCACACGTCACCCTCCTCTGGTCATCCTGGTATCGGTCGGACAGTGCACTGTCTTAGTGAGAAGTACTGGTGGCCCACCTTAGCTAAGGACGTGAGGGTTTATGTTTCCTCCTGCTCGGTGTGCGCCCAGTGTAAGGCTCCTAGACACCTGCCCAGAGGGAAATTGCAACCTCTACCTGTTCCACAACGACCATGGTCCCACCTATCGGTGGACTTCGTGACGGATCTTCCCCCCTCACAAGGGAACACCACGATCCTGGTCGTTGTGGATCGGTTTTCTAAGTCCTGCCGCCTCATTCCGCTGCCCGGTCTCCCTACGGCCCTACAAACAGCTGAGGCCCTATTTACACACGTCTTCCGGCACTACGGGGTGCCTGAGGATATAGTGTCTGATCGGGGTTCCCAGTTCACCTCTAGGGTTTGGAGGGCGTTCATGGAACGTCTGGGAGTCTCGGTCAGTCTGACCTCAGGGTTTCACCCCGAGAGTAACGGGCAGGTGGAGAGAGTCAACCAGGAGGTGGGTAGGTTTCTGAGGTCGTATTGCCAGGACCAGCAGGGGGAGTGGTCGGTTTACCTCCCCTAGGCAGAGATAGCCCAGAACTCCATCCGCCACTCCTCTACTAACCTGTCTCCGTTCCAATGTGTATTAGGTTATCAGCTGGTCCTGGCACCTTGGCATCAGAGCCAGATCGAGGCCCCTGCGGTGGACGAGTGGTTTCGGCGCTCGCAGGAGACCTGGAACGCTGCCCATGTACGTCTGCAGCGGGCCATCAGGCGGCAAAAGGCGAGCACCGACCGCCACCTCAGTCGCTGGCTCTCGACCCGAAACCTGCCCCTTCGCCTGCCCTGCCGGAAACTGGGTCGGCGGTTTGTGGGGCCATTCAAAGTCCTGAGGAGATTGAACGAGGTATGTTATAGGTTACAACTTCCTACTAATTATCGTATTAACCCCTCGTTCCATGTGTCTCTCCTCAGGCCGGTGGAAGCTGGTCCACTCCAGGAGTCGGAGATACGGGAGGTTCCTCCGCCCCCGCTGGACATCGAGGGGGCACCGGCGTACTAGGTTCGGTCCATATTGGATTCGAGGCGTCGGGTGGGGGACCTGCAGTATCTCGTGGAGTGGGAGGGGTACGGTCCGGAGGAACGGTGCTGGGTTCCTAGGAGGGATATCCTCGATCCATCCATGTTGAGGGATTACCACCGCAATCATCCCACTCGCCCCGCGCCGCGTCCTCCTGGCCGTCCCCGAGGCCGGTGTCGACGCACGGCTGGAGCCGCGCGTCGGGGGGGGGGGGGGTACTGTCACGGATTCTGCCGAGGCTGCCCCTCCTCCTTGCTCGGGCAGGTTTCGGCGTTCGTCGTCACCGGAGTACTAGCTGCTGCCGATCTATTTTCTATGTTCTACCTGTTGTGTCAGATTGTTTCACACCTGTTGCCCATCTTGTGATTACTCCGCCCCTATTTAACCCTGTGGCTCCCATTGTGTTCTGTGCGTGTTTGTTGTTTGTTCTCGGATATCGTTGGTGAGCGGGTTTATTCCTCCCTGCGTGGAGGCTTCTTGTTTCTTTACGTGATTTAGTAAAGATACGTTTTTTCCTTGAGTTCTGTGTCCTGCGCCTGACTTCAGTCTACCGCATACACTGACACCGTGACACACACGCACAAAAGCATCCACACACACACA
>NC_140016.1:5113405-5209138 GCF_964263955.1 Coregonus lavaretus
CAAATTTTCAACCATCAGGATCTATTTGTTTCATCATAACACTGTTGACATCAAACACCAAGTCAGGTTGTTATTTTGCAAGGTTTAATATTTGATTAATATTAAGATCTAGATCAAGAAAAAAAAAGTATGTATAACCTGCTGTCTTAGAAGTTGAGGTCACAAAACCATCTCCCTCTCTCTCCCCTTTCCTCCCCCTCTTCCTCCACTCCTCCTCCACTCTCTTCACCTCCTCCTCTCCTCCTCCTCCCCTCTTCCTCTCTCTTACACCAGATCAGGGTCACAGTGAACAGAATAGAACGTAGAACACTCGGAACAGAGCACGGCTCACCCTCTGAGCCTGAGCCTGCGTTGCTGTGGAAACCACCACCGTGTTGCAGACAGCGAGAGCCAGGAAGAAGTCCAGGTAGCGATCTGTTGCCTCGCAGTGGCGTGTCCCTCTGCCACCGGCCCCGTCACCACCACCTCTCAGAACACGCTGAAATAGCTTTCTGTCTGGGACCACCTCTGTTTCCTGTACACAGAAAGGACAGGGGGAGAGAATTAAACACAACACTATTTTACTGTATCTCTATGGGACAGGGTTGGTTATGTAGCTTGTATTAATGCAGTATGGGATGTGGTGGGGTTGGTTATGTAGCTTGTATTAATGCAGTATGGGCTGTGGTGGGGTTGGTTATGAAGCTTGTATTAATGCAGTATGGGTTGTGGTGGGGTTGGTTATGAAGCTTGTATTAATACAGTATGGGCTGTGGTGGGGTTGGTTATGAAGCTTGTATTAATACAGTATGGGCTGTGGTGGGGTTGGTTATGAAGCTTGTATTAATACAGTATGGGCTGTGGTGGGGTTGGTTATGAAGCTTGTATTAATACAGTATGGGCTGTGGTGGGGTTGGTTATGAAGCTTGTATTAATGCTGTATGGGCTGTGGTGGGGTTGGTTATGAAGCTTGTATTAATACAGTATGGGCTGTGGTGGGGTTGGTTATGAAGCTTGTATTAATACAGTATGGGCTGTGGTGGGGTTGGTTATGAAGCTTGTATTAATGCAGTATGGGTTGTGGTGGGGTTGGTTATGAAGCTTGTATTAATACAGTATGGGATGTGGTGGGGTTGGTTATGAAGCTTGTATTAATACAGTATGGGCTGTGGTGGGGTTGGTTATGTAGCTTGTATTAATACAGTATGGGATGTGGTGGGGTTGGTTATGAAGCTAGTATTAATGCAGTATGGGCTGTGGTGGGGTTGGTTATGTAGCTTGTATTAATACAGTATGGGCTGTGGTGGGGTTGGTTATGAAGCTAGTATTAATGCAGTATGGAATGTGGTGGGGTTGATTATGAAGCTTGTATTAATACAGTATGGGCTGTGGTGGGGTTGGTTATGAAGCTTGTATTAATGCAGTATGGGCTGTGGTGGGGTTGGTTATGAAGCTTGTATTAATACAGTATGGGCTGTGGTGGGGTTGGTTATGAAGCTTGTATTAATACAGTATGGGATGTGGTATACATGTCTTCAGAAAGTATTCACACACCTTGACTTTTTCCAAATGTTGTTGAGTTACAGCCTGAATGTAAATATGCCCCATAATATCAAAGTGGAATTATGTTTGCTGCTATCTACTGCTGCTATCTACTGCTGCTACCTACTGCTGCTATCTACTGCTATCTACTGCTGCTACCTACTGCTATCTACTGCTGCTATCTACTGCTTCTATCTACTGCTGCTATCTACTGCTATCTACAGCTGTTATCTACTGCTGCTATCTACTACTGCTATCTACTGCTGCTAACTACTACTGCTATCTACTACTGCTATCTACTGCTGCTATCTACTGCTGCTATCTACTGCTATCTACTGCTATCTACTGCTGCTATCTACTGCTATCTACTGCTGCTATCTACTGCTGCTATCTACTGCTATCTACTGCTGCTATCTACTGCTATCTACTGCTGCTATCTACTGCTGCTATCTACTGCTATCTACTGCTGCTATCTACTGCTATCTACTGCTGCTATCTACTGCTATCTACTGCTGCTATCTACTGCTGCTATCTACTGCTATCTACTGCTGCTATCTACTGCTATCTACTGCTGCTATCTACTGCTATCTACTGCTGCTATCTACTGCTATCTACTGCTGCTATCTACTGCTATCTACTACTGCCACCTACTGCTATCTACTGCTGCTATCTACTGCTATCTACTGCTGCTATATACTGCTATCTACTACTGCTATCTACTGCTATCTATTGCTGCTATCTACTGCTATCTACTGCTGCTATCTACTGCTATCTACTGCTGCTATCTACTGCTATCTACTGCTGCTATCTACTGCTATCTACTACTGCTATCTACTGCTGCTATCTACTGCTATCTACTGCTGCTATCTACTGCTATCTACTGCTCCTATCTACTGCTATCTACTGCTGCTATCTACTGCTGCTATCTACTGCTATCTACTGCTGCTATCTACTGCTGCTATCTACTGCTATCTACTGCTATCTACTGCTATCTACTGCTGCCATCTACTGCTGTTATCTACTGCTGCTATCTACTGATATCTACTGCTGCTATCTACTGCTGCTACCTACTGCTGCTATCTACTGCTGCTATCTACTGCTGCTATCTACTGCTATCTACAGCTACCTACTGCTGCTATCTACTGCTGCTATCTACTGCTATCTACTGCTGCTATCTACTGCTATCTACTGCTGCTATCTACTGCTATCTACTGCTGCTATCTACTGCTATCTACTGCTGCTATCTACTGCTGCTATCTACTGCTGTTATCTACTGCTGCTATCTACTGCTTCTATCTACTGCTGCTATCTACTGCTATCTACTACTGCTATCTACTGCTGCTATCTACTACTGCTATCTACTGCTGCTATCTACTGCTGCTATCTACTGCTGCTATCTACCGCTATCTACTGCTGCTATCTACTGCTTCTATCTACTGCTGCTATCTACTGCTATCTACTGCTGCTATCTACTGCTATCTACTGCTGCTATCTACTGCTATCTACTGCTGCTATCTACTGCTATCTACTGCTGCTATCTACTGCTGCTATCTACTGCTGTTATCTACTGCTGCTAACTACTGCTTCTATCTACTGCTGCTATCTACTGCTATCTACTACTGCTATCTACTGCTGCTATATACTACTGCTATCTACTGCTGCTATCTACTGCTGCTATCTACTGCTGCTATCTACTGCTGTTATCTGCTGCTGCTATCTACTGCTTCTATCTACTGCTGCTATCTACTGCTATCTACTACTGCTATCTACTGCTGCTATCTACTGCTGATATCTACTGCTGATATCTACTACTGCTATCTACTGCTGCTATCTACTGCTGCTATCTACTGCTTCTATCTACAGCTGCTATCTACTGCTGCTATCTACTACTGCTATCTACTGCTGCTATCTTCTGCTGCTATCTACTACTGCTATCTACTACTGCTATCTACTGCTATCTACTGCTATCTACTGCTGCTATCTACCGCTATCTACTGCTGCTATCTACTGCTGCTATCTACTGCTATCTACTGCTGCTATCTACTGCTGCTATCTACTGCTATCTACTGCTGCTATCTACTGCTGCTATCTACTGCTATCTACAGCTGCTATCTACTGCTGCTATCTATTACTGCTATCTACTGCTGCTATCTACTACTGCTATCTACTACTGCTATCTACTGCTATCTACTGCTATCTACTGCTGCTATCTACCGCTATCTACTGCTGCTATCTACTGCTATCTACTGCTGCTATCTACTGCTGCTATCTACTGCTATCTACTGCTGCTATCTACTGCTGCTATCTACTGCTATATACTGCTGCTATCTACTGCTATCTACTGCTGCTATCTACTGCTATCTACTGCTGCTATCTACTGCTGCTATCTACTGATATCTACTGCTGCTATATACTGCTATCTACTGCTGCTATCTACTGCTATCTACTGCTGCTATCTACTGCTATCTACTGCTGCTATCTACTGCTGTTATCTACTGCTATCTACTGCTGCTATCTACTGCTGCTATCTACTTCTATCTACTGCTGCTATCTACTGCTGTTATCTACTGCTGCTATCTACTGCTATCTACTGCTGCTATCTACTGCTGCTACCTACTGCTGCTATCTACTGCTGCTATCTACTGCTGCTATCTACTGCTATCTACTGCTATCTACTGCTGCTATCTACTGCTGCTATCTACTGCTGCTATCTACTGCTATCTATCTACTGCTATCTACTGCTGCTATCTACTGCTATCTACTGCTGCTATCTACTGCTGCTATCTACTGCTGTTATCTACTGCTGCTATCTACTGCTTCTATCTACTGCTGCTATCTACTGCTATCTACTACTGCTATCTACTGCTGCTATCTACTGCTATCTACTGCTGCTATCTACTGCTGCTATCTACTGCTGTTATCTACTGCTGTTATCTACTGATGCTATCTACTGCTTCTATCTACTGCTATCTACTGCTGCTATCTACTGCTGCCATATACTGCTATCTACTGCTATCTACTACTGCTATCTACTGCTGCTATCTACTGCTGCTATCTACTGCTGCTATTGCTAATGTATGTTGATGTTGATGTTGATGTGATGTTGATGTGGTGTTGATGTGATGTTGATGTTGATGTTGATGTGATGTTGATGTGATGTTGATGTGATGTTGCTGTGATATCAGTAGCCCATGGCTATCTACTACTGCTATCTACTGCTGCTATCTACTGCTATCTACTGCTGCTATCTACTGCTATCTACTGCTATCTACTGCTGCCATCTACTGCTGTTATCTACTGCTGCTATCTACTGATATCTACTGCTGCTATCTACTGCTGCTACCTACTGCTGCTATCTACTGCTGCTATCTACTGCTGCTATCTACTGCTATCTACAGCTACCTACTGCTGCTATCTACTGCTGCTATCTACTGCTATCTACTGCTGCTATCTACTGCTATCTACAGCTACCTTACTGCTGCTATCTACTGCTGCTATCTACTGCTATCTACTGCTGCTATCTACTGCTATCTACTGCTGCTATCTACTACTGCTATCTACTGCTGCTATCTTCTGCTGCTATCTACTACTGCTATCTACTACTGCTATCTACTGCTATCTACTGCTATCTACTGCTGCTATCTACCGCTATCTACTGCTGCTATCTACTGCTGCTATCTACTGCTATCTACTGCTGCTATCTACTGCTGCTATCTACTGCTATCTACTGCTGCTATCTACTGCTGCTATCTACTGCTATCTACAGCTGCTATCTACTGCTGCTATCTATTACTGCTATCTACTGCTGCTATCTACTACTGCTATCTACTACTGCTATCTACTGCTATCTACTGCTATCTACTGCTGCTATCTACCGCTATCTACTGCTGCTATCTACTGCTATCTACTGCTGCTATCTACTGCTGCTATCTACTGCTATCTACTGCTGCTATCTACTGCTGCTATCTACTGCTATATACTGCTGCTATCTACTGCTATCTACTGCTGCTATCTACTGCTATCTACTGCTGCTATCTACTGCTGCTATCTACTGATATCTACTGCTGCTATATACTGCTATCTACTGCTGCTATCTACTGCTATCTACTGCTGCTATCTACTGCTATCTACTGCTGCTATCTACTGCTGTTATCTACTGCTATCTACTGCTGCTATCTACTGCTGCTATCTACTTCTATCTACTGCTGCTATCTACTGCTGTTATCTACTGCTGCTATCTACTGCTATCTACTGCTGCTATCTACTGCTGCTACCTACTGCTGCTATCTACTGCTGCTATCTACTGCTGCTATCTACTGCTATCTACTGCTATCTACTGCTGCTATCTACTGCTGCTATCTACTGCTGCTATCTACTGCTATCTATCTACTGCTATCTACTGCTGCTATCTACTGCTATCTACTGCTGCTATCTACTACTGCTATCTACTGCTGTTATCTACTGCTGCTATCTACTGCTTCTATCTACTGCTGCTATCTACTGCTATCTACTACTGCTATCTACTGCTGCTATCTACTGCTATCTACTGCTGCTATCTACTGCTGCTATCTACTGCTGTTATCTACTGCTGTTATCTACTGATGCTATCTACTGCTTCTATCTACTGCTATCTACTGCTGCTATCTACTGCTGCCATATACTGCTATCTACTGCTATCTACTACTGCTATCTACTGCTGCTATCTACTGCTGCTATCTACTGCTGCTATTGCTAATGTATGTTGATGTTGATGTTGATGTGATGTTGATGTGGTGTTGATGTGATGTTGATGTTGATGTTGATGTGATGTTGATGTGATGTTGATGTGATGTTGCTGTGATATCAGTAGCCCATGGCTATCTACTACTGCTATCTACTGCTGCTATCTACTGCTATCTACTGCTGCTATCTACTGCTATCTACTGCTATCTACTGCTGCCATCTACTGCTGTTATCTACTGCTGCTATCTACTGATATCTACTGCTGCTATCTACTGCTGCTACCTACTGCTGCTATCTACTGCTGCTATCTACTGCTGCTATCTACTGCTATCTACAGCTACCTACTGCTGCTATCTACTGCTGCTATCTACTGCTATCTACTGCTGCTATCTACTGCTATCTACAGCTACCTTACTGCTGCTATCTACTGCTGCTATCTACTGCTATCTACTGCTGCTATCTACTGCTATCTACTGCTGCTATCTACTGCTATCTACTGCTGCTATCTACTGCTATCTACTGCTGCTATCTACTGCTGCTATCTACTGCTGTTATCTACTGCTGCTATCTACTGCTGCTATCTACTGCTATCTACTACTGCTATCTACTGCTGCTATCTACTACTGCTATCTACTGCTGCTATCTACTGCTGCTATCTACTGCTGCTATCTACCGCTATCTACTGCTGCTATCTACTGCTTCTATCTACTGCTGCTATCTACTGCTATCTACTGCTGCTATCTACTGCTATCTACTGCTGCTATCTACTGCTGTTATCTACTGCTGCTATCTACTACTATCCACTGCTGCTATCTACTGCTGCTATCTACTGCTGTTATCTACTGCTGCTAACTACTGCTTCTATCTACTGCTGCTATCTACTGCTATCTACTACTGCTATCTACTGCTGCTATATACTACTGCTATCTACTGCTGCTATCTACTGCTGCTATATACTGCTGCTATCTACTGCTGTTATCTGCTGCTGCTATCTACTGCTTCTATCTACTGCTGCTATCTACTGCTATCTACTACTTCTATCTACTGCTGCTATCTACTGCTGCTATCTACTGCTGATATCTACTACTGCTATCTACTGCTGCTATCTACTGCTGCTATCTACTGCTTCTATCTACAGCTGCTATCTACTGCTGCTATCTACTACTGCTATCTACTGCTGCTATCTACTGCTGCTATCTACTACTGCTATCTACTACTGCTATCTACTGCTATCTACTGCTATCTACTGCTGCTATCTACTGCTGCTATCTACTGCTATCTACTGCTGCTATCTACTGCTGCTATCTACTGCTATCTACAGCTGCTATCTACTGCTGCTATCTACTACTGCTATCTACTGCTGCTATTTACTACTCCTATCTACTACTGCTATCTACTGCTATCTACTGCTATCTACTGCTGCTATCTACCGCTATCTACTGCTGCTATCTACTGCTATCTACTGCTGCTATCTACTGCTGCTATCTACTGCTATCTACTGCTGCTATCTACTGCTGCTATCTACTGCTATATACTGCTGCTATCTACTGCTATCTACTGCTGCTATCTACTGCTATCTACTGCTGCTATCTACTGCTGCTATCTACTGATATCTACTGCTGCTATATACTGCTATCTACTGCTGCTATCTACTGCTATCTACTGCTATCTACTGCTGCTATCTACTGCTGTTATCTACTGCTATCTACTGCTGCTATCTACTGCTGCTATCTACTTCTATCTACTGCTGCTATCTACTGCTGTTATCTACTGCTGCTATCTACTGCTATCTACTGCTGCTATCTACTGCTGCTACCTACTGCTGCTATCTACTGCTGCTATCTACTGCTGCTATCTACTGCTATCTACTGCTATCTACTGCTGCTATCTACTGCTGCTATCTACTGCTGCTATCTACTGCTATCTATCTACTGCTATCTACTGCTGCTATCTACTGCTATCTACTGCTGCTATCTACTGCTGCTATCTACTGCTGTTATCTACTGCTGCTATCTACTGCTTCTATCTACTGCTGCTATCTACTGCTATCTACTACTGCTATCTACTGCTGCTATCTACTGCTATCTACTGCTGCTATCTACTGCTGCTATCTACTGCTGTTATCTACTGATGCTATCTACTGCTTCTATCTACTGCTATCTACTGCTGCTATCTACTGCTTCTATCTACTGCTGCCATATACTGCTATCTACTGCTATCTACTACTGCTATCTACTGCTGCTATCTACTGCTGCTATCTACTGCTGCTATTGCTAATGTATGTTGATGTTGATGTTGATGTGATGTTGATGTGGTGTTGATGTGATGTTGATGTTGATGTTGATGTGATGTTGATGTGATGTTGATGTGATGTTGCTGTGATATCAGTAGCCCATGGCTATCTACTACTGCTATCTACTGCTGCTATCTACTGCTATCTACTGCTGCCATCTACTGCTATCTACTGCTATCTACTGCTGCCATCTACTGCTGTTATCTACTGCTGCTATCTACTGATATCTACTGCTATCTACTGCTGCTATCTACCGCTATCTACTGCTGCTATCTACTGCTGCTATCTACTGCTGCTATCTACTGCTGCTATCTACTGCTATCTACTGCTGCTATCTACTGCTGCTATCTACTGCTATATACTGCTGCTATCTACTGCTATCTACTGCTGCTATCTACTGCTATCTACTGCTGCTATCTACTGCTGCTATCTACTGATATCTACTGCTGCTATATACTGCTATCTACTGCTGCTATCTACTGCTATCTACTGCTATCTACTGCTGCTATCTACTGCTGTTATCTACTGCTATCTATCTACTGCTATCTACTGCTGCTATCTACTGCTATCTACTGCTGCTATCTACTGCTGCTATCTACTGCTGTTATCTACTGCTGCTATCTACTGCTTCTATCTACTGCTGCTATCTACTGCTATCTACTACTGCTATCTACTGCTGCTATCTACTGCTATCTACTGCTGCTATCTACTGCTGCTATCTACTGCTGTTATCTACTGCTGTTATCTACTGATGCTATCTACTGCTTCTATCTACTGCTATCTACTGCTGCTATCTACTGCTTCTATCTACTGCTGCCATATACTGCTATCTACTGCTATCTACTGCTGCTATCTACTGCTGCTATCTACTGCTGCTATCTACTGCTGCTATTGCTAATGTATGTTGATGTTGATGTTGATGTGATGTTGATGTGATGTTGATGTTGATGTGATGTTGATGTGATGTTGATGTGATGTTGCTGTGATATCAGTAGCCCATGGCTATCTACTACTGCTATCTACTGCTGCTATCTACTGCTATCTACTGCTGCTATCTACTGCTATCTACTGCTATCTACTGCTGCCATCTACTGCTGTTATCTACTGCTGCTATCTACTGATATCTACTGCTGCTATCTACTGCTGCTACCTACTGCTGCTATCTACTGCTGCTATCTACTGCTGCTATCTACTGCTATCTACAGCTACCTACTGCTGCTATCTACTGCTGCTATCTACTGCTATCTACTGCTGCTATCTACTGCTATCTACTGCTGCTATCTACTGCTATCTACTGCTGCTATCTACTGCTGCTATCTACTGCTGTTATCTACTGCTGCTATCTACTGCTGCTATCTACTGCTATCTACTACTGCTATCTACTGCTGCTATCTACTACTGCTATCTACTGCTGCTATCTACTGCTGCTATCTACTGCTGCTATCTACCGCTATCTACTGCTGCTATCTACTGCTTCTATCTACTGCTGCTATCTACTGCTATCTACTGCTGCTATCTACTGCTATCTACTGCTGCTATCTACTGCTATCTACTGCTGCTATCTACTGCTATCTACTGCTGCTATCTACTGCTGCTATCTACTGCTGTTATCTACTGCTGCTAACTACTGCTTCTATCTACTGCTGCTATCTACTGCTATCTACTACTGCTATCTACTGCTGCTATATACTACTGCTATCTACTGCTGCTATCTACTGCTGCTATCTACTGCTGCTATCTACTGCTGTTATCTGCTGCTGCTATCTACTGCTTCTATCTACTGCTGCTATCTACTGCTATCTACTACTGCTATCTACTGCTGCTATCTACTGCTGCTATCTACTGCTGATATCTACTACTGCTATCTACTGCTGCTATCTACTGCTGCTATCTACTGCTTCTATCTACAGCTGCTATCTACTGCTGCTATTTACTACTGCTATCTACTGCTGCTATCTACTGCTGCTATCTACTACTGCTATCTACTACTGCTATCTACTGCTATCTACTGCTATCTACTGCTGCTATCTACCGCTATCTACTGCTGCTATCTACTGCTGCTATCTACTGCTATCTACTGCTGCTATCTACTGCTGCTATCTACTGCTATCTACTGCTGCTATCTACTGCTGCTATCTACTGCTATCTACAGCTGCTATCTACTGCTGCTATCTACTACTGCTATCTACTGCTGCTATCTACTACTGCTATCTACTACTGCTATCTACTGCTATCTACTGCTATCTACTGCTGCTATCTACCGCTATCTACTGCTGCTATCTACTGCTATCTACTGCTGCTATCTACTGCTGCTATCTACTGCTATCTACTGCTGCTATCTACTGCTGCTATCTACTGCTATATACTGCTGCTATCTACTGCTATCTACTGCTGCTATCTACTGCTATCTACTGCTGCTATCTACTGCTGCTATCTACTGATATCTACTGCTGCTATATACTGCTATCTACTGCTGCTATCTACTGCTATCTACTGCTGCTATCTACTGCTATCTACTGCTGCTATCTACTGCTGTTATCTACTGCTATCTACTGCTGCTATCTACTGCTGCTATCTACTTCTATCTACTGCTGCTATCTACTGCTGTTATCTACTGCTGCTATCTACTGCTATCTACTGCTGCTATCTACTGCTGCTACCTACTGCTGCTATCTACTGCTGCTATCTACTGCTGCTATCTACTGCTATCTACTGCTATCTACTGCTGCTATCTACTGCTGCTATCTACTGCTGCTATCTACTGCTATCTATCTACTGCTATCTACTGCTGCTATCTACTGCTATCTACTGCTGCTATCTACTGCTGCTATCTACTGCTGTTATCTACTGATGCTATCTACTGCTTCTATCTACTGCTATCTACTGCTGCTATCTACTGCTTCTATCTACTGCTGCCATATACTGCTATCTACTGCTATCTACTACTGCTATCTACTGCTGCTTTCTACTGCTGCTATCTACTGCTGCTATTGCTAATGTATGTTGATGTTGATGTTGATGTGATGTTGATGTGGTGTTGATGTGATGTTGATGTTGATGTTGATGTGATGTTGATGTGATGTTGATGTGATGTTGCTGTGATATCAGTAGCCCATGGCTATCTACTACTGCTATCTACTGCTGCTATCTACTGCTATCTACTGCTGCCATCTACTGCTATCTACTGCTATCTACTGCTGCCATCTACTGCTGTTATCTACTGCTGCTATCTACTGATATCTACTGCTATCTACTGCTGCTATCTACCGCTATCTACTGCTGCTATCTACTGCTGCTATCTACTGCTGCTATCTACTGCTGCTATCTACTGCTATCTACTGCTGCTATCTACTGCTGCTATCTACTGCTATATACTGCTGCTATCTACTGCTATCTACTGCTGCTATCTACTGCTATCTACTGCTGCTATCTACTGCTGCTATCTACTGATATATACTGCTGCTATATACTGCTATCTACTGCTGCTATCTACTGCTATCTACTGCTATCTACTGCTGCTATCTACTGCTGTTATCTACTGCTATATATCTACTGCTATCTACTGCTGCTATCTACTGCTATCTACTGCTGCTATCTACTGCTGTTATCTACTGCTGCTATCTACTGCTTCTATCTACTGCTGCTATCTACTGCTATCTACTACTGCTATCTACTGCTGCTATCTACTGCTATCTACTGCTGCTATCTACTGCTGCTATCTACTGCTGTTATCTACTGCTGTTATCTACTGATGCTATCTACTGCTTCTATCTACTGCTATCTACTGCTGCTATCTACTGCTTCTATCTACTGCTGCCATATACTGCTATCTACTGCTATCTACTGCTGCTATCTACTGCTGCTATCTACTGCTGCTATCTACTGCTGCTATTGCTAATGTATGTTGATGTTGATGTTGATGTGATGTTGATGTGGTGTTGATGTGATGTTGATGTTGATGTTGATGTGATGTTGATGTGATGTTGATGTGATGTTGCTGTGATATCAGTAGCCCATGGCTATCTACTACTGCTATCTACTGCTGCTATCTACTGCTATCTACTGCTATCTACTGCTGCCATCTACTGCTGTTATCTACTGCTGCTATCTACTGATATCTACTGCTGCTATCTACTGCTGCTACCTACTGCTGCTATCTACTGCTGCTATCTACTGCTGCTATCTACTGCTATCTACAGCTACCTACTGCTGCTATCTACTGCTGCTATCTACTGCTATCTACTGCTGCTATCTACTGCTATCTACTGCTGCTATCTACTGCTATCTACTGCTGCTATCTACTGCTGCTATCTACTGCTGTTATCTACTGCTGCTATCTACTGCTGCTATCTACTGATATCTACTGCTGCTATATACTGCTATCTACTGCTGCTATCTACTGCTATCTACTGCTGCTATCTACTGCTATCTACTGCTGCTATCTACTGCTGTTATCTACTGCTATCTACTGCTGCTATCTACTGCTGCTATCTACTTCTATCTACTGCTGCTATCTACTGCTGTTATCTACTGCTGCTATCTACTGCTATCTACTGCTGCTATCTACTGCTGCTACCTACTGCTGCTATCTACTGCTGCTATCTACTGCTGCTATCTACTGCTATCTACTGCTGCTATCTACTGCTGCTATCTACTGCTATCTATCTACTGCTATCTACTGCTGCTATCTACTGCTATCTACTGCTGCTATCTACTGCTGCTATCTACTGCTGTTATCTACTGCTGCTATCTACTGCTTCTATCTACTGCTGCTATCTACTGCTATCTACTACTGCTATATACTGCTGCTATCTACTGCTGCTATCTACTGCTGCTATCTACTGCTGCTATCTACTGCTGTTATCTACTGCTGTTATCTACTGATGCTATCTACTGCTTCTATCTACTGCTATCTACTGCTGCTATCTACTGCTTCTATCTACTGCTGCCATATACTGCTATCTACTGCTATCTACTACTGCTATCTACTGCTGCTATCTACTGCTGCTATCTACTGCTGCTATTGCTAATGTATGTTGATGTTGATGTTGATGTGATGTTGATGTGGTGTTGATGTGATGTTGATGTGATGTTGATTTGATGTGATGTTGATGTGATGTTGATGTTGATGTTGATGTGATGTTGATGTGATGTTGATGTGATGTTGCTGTGATATCAGTAGCCCATGGCTTCATGTTGCTCAGCATGACCATTTGTGCAACTACAGACACAGCACATGGGACACACACACACACACACTGACCACTGTGTCATAAAAATACAATATACGGTATTTTAGGTGTTTTACCATTCAAAACTGTATTGCTTGTGCGCTATGGGTACATTAGGTACATTGAGTACTCAGCCTAACAAATACAATGTTTCTACTGCTGCTATCTACTGCTGCTATCTACTGATATCTACTGCTGCTATATACTGCTATCTACTGCTGCTATCTACTGCTATCTACTGCTGCTATCTACTGCTATCTACTGCTGCTATCTACTGCTATCTACTGCTGCTATCTACTGCTGCTATCTACTTCTATCTACTGCTGCTATCTACTGCTGTTATCTACTGCTGCTATCTACTGCTATCTACTGCTGCTATCTACTGCTGCTACCTACTGCTGCTATCTACTGCTGCTATCTACTGCTGCTATCTACTGCTATCTACTGCTATCTACTGCTGCTATCTACTGCTGCTATCTACTGCTGCTATCTACTGCTATCTATCTACTGCTATCTACTGCTGCTATCTACTGCTATCTACTGCTGCTATCTACTGCTGCTATCTACTGCTGTTATCTACTGCTGCTATCTACTGCTTCTATCTACTGCTGCTATCTACTGCTATCTACTACTGCTATCTACTGCTGCTATCTACTGCTGCTATCTACTGCTATCTACTGCTATCTACTGCTGCTATCTACTGCTGCTATCTACTGCTGCTATCTACTGCTATCTATCTACTGCTATCTACTGCTGCTATCTACTGCTATCTACTGCTGCTATCTACTGCTGCTATCTACTGCTGTTATCTACTGCTGCTATCTACTGCTTCTATCTACTGCTGCTATCTACTGCTATCTACTACTGCTATCTACTGCTGCTATCTACTGCTATCTACTGCTGCTATCTACTGCTGCTATCTACTGCTGTTATCTACTGCTGTTATCTACTGATGCTATCTACTGCTTCTATCTACTGCTATCTACTGCTGCTATCTACTGCTTCTATCTACTGCTGCCATATACTGCTATCTACTGCTATCTACTACTGCTATCTACTGCTGCTATCTACTGCTGCTATCTACTGCTGCTATTGCTAATGTATGTTGATGTTGATGTTGATGTGATGTTGATGTGGTGTTGATGTGATGTTGATGTGATGTTGATTTGATGTGATGTTGATGTGATGTTGATGTTGATGTTGATGTGATGTTGATGTGATGTTGATGTGATGTTGCTGTGATATCAGTAGCCCATGGCTTCATGTTGCTCAGCATGACCATTTGTGCAACTACAGACACAGCACATGGGACACACACACACACACACTGACCACTGTGTCATAAAAATACAATATACGGTATTTTAGGTGTTTTACCATTCAAAACTGTATTGCTTGTGCGCTATGGGTACATTAGGTACATTGAGTACTCAGCCTAACAAATACAATGTTTCTACTGCTGCTATCTACTGCTGCTATCTACTGATATCTACTGCTGCTATATACTGCTATCTACTGCTGCTATCTACTGCTATCTACTGCTGCTATCTACTGCTATCTACTGCTGCTATCTACTGCTATCTACTGCTGCTATCTACTGCTGCTATCTACTTCTATCTACTGCTGCTATCTACTGCTGTTATCTACTGCTGCTATCTACTGCTATCTAATGCTGCTATCTACTGCTGCTACCTACTGCTGCTATCTACTGCTGCTATCTACTGCTGCTATCTACTGCTATCTACTGCTATCTACTGCTGCTATCTACTGCTGCTATCTACTGCTGCTATCTACTGCTATCTATCTACTGCTATCTACTGCTGCTATCTACTGCTATCTACTGCTGCTATCTACTGCTGCTATCTACTGCTGTTATCTACTGCTGCTATCTACTGCTTCTATCTACTGCTGCTATCTACTGCTATCTACTACTGCTATCTACTGCTGCTATCTACTGCTATCTACTGCTGCTATCTACTGCTGCTATCTACTGCTGTTATCTACTGCTGTTATCTACTGATGCTATCTACTGCTTCTATCTACTGCTATCTACTGCTTCTATCTACTGCTTCTATCTACTGCTGCCATATACTGCTATCTACTGCTATCTACTACTGCTATCTACTGCTGCTATCTACTGCTGCTATCTACTGCTGCTATTGCTAATGTATGTTGATGTTGATGTTGATGTGATGTTGATGTGGTGTTGATGTGATGTTGATGTGATGTTGATTTGATGTGATGTTGATGTGATGTTGATGTTGATGTTGATGTGATGTTGATGTGATGTTGATGTGATGTTGCTGTGATATCAGTAGCCCATGGCTTCATGTTGCTCAGCATGACCATTTGTGCAACTACAGACACAGCACATGGGACACACACACACACACACACTGACCACTGTGTCATAAAAATACAATATACGGTATTTTAGGTGTTTTACCATTCAAAACTGTATTGCTTGTGCGCTATGGGTACATTAGGTACATTGAGTACTCAGCCTAACAAATACAATGTTTCTACTGTTGTTATTGTTATCATCAAGCTATAATCTCACCAGTGGACTGCTGAAGGCTACTTCCCCCTGGGCACTTCCTGTGTCCTTGTTCCTGTGATGGCCGCCGCCGCTGTGAGGTCACTGGGCGCCATGGCAACATTGTATTACTTCTGGGTCATGGTCATGTTTGTCCTCCAGGGTCCATCCTGTTCGTGAGGGTAGTGGTCTCTGGTGGAAGATGACCTCTTCCTCTGTGTCATCAGCCTCCTCAAGGACAGCCAGACGGATGGCTGGAGAGGAGAGACAAAACGTATTCACTGTACTGTACACTCACTCAGTTAGTAGATTTGTTTGTACTGTAGAGCCAACTCCTGTTGATATTGAACGATAATAGGAGTTGGCTAGACAGCACAAACAGATCCTGGAGCAGATTACAGTTAGTAGACTACAGATTCAGATTAAACTAGAAAGGGTACATTTTCATTAAGAAAAAATTTGTGAATTGCTTCAGCTGTCCAGAAGTATTTTTATGTAAGTGGAAAAAGTTTTGAAGTAAAAAATTGTTAGAGGCTAATCTTGGAACGCAACGACTATTCCTTCACAAGCTGTCTTTAGACTAGTACAGACAGTGTCCAAAATCTGTCTAGCCTTCTACCTACTAAAACTACAGACTGTGTACTAATCATATTACATGTTATTTACAACGTACTGTTTAGTAGAAATGTGTTAGTACTGGTGCTAGGACCCCCTAATTAAAACTGCATCAGCATTTCAAGGGCCTAGTTCAAGGCCAGAGCCCCACAATGTTCTGCTCAGTCTTTCAAGACTGTAATGTTCTGAGAGGTATGAGGAAACAATGGGTTAATAACAAGAGAGAGGTAGATTCCCACAGCAGTATCTGCTGGGCTGCAGTCCGTCTGGTTGAAACCAGGGTTAAAGTTGGTAAGCCAGCGGGGTTTGTGGAGCTTGTGATGAGGATACGTAAAGTCACACTCCTTAATTTGTTAATACCATCAGAGACTGGACCACCAACAAACATGTTAACGATGCTGAAGCAAGTCACATTACAATACCTAAAAATAAACTAAGTAGACTGTCACACCCTGGCTCGGGGACTCAATATGTTGAGCCAGGGTGTGTTCATTCTATGTTTTCTGTTTCTCTGGTGGGTGTTCTAGGTGGTTTATTTTCTATGTTTGCCGGTGTGACTCCCAATCAGAGGCAAACGAGTGTCAGCTGTCGGCTGTTTGTCTCTGATTGGGAGCCATATTTAATCTATCTGTTTTTCTTTCGGGTTGTGGGATTTTGTTCGTGTGGTTTTGTGTTTTACCATAGACATCACGCATTCGTTGTTTATTGTTTTTGTATTTTGAGTGTTGTGTTTTACTTATTAAAGTAAATATGTTCGCTCGCAACGCTGCGCCTTGGTCTCCCTCATTAGACGATCGTGACAGAAAATCCCACCAAGACCAGACCAAGCAGCGTGTCCAAGGGCCATCGCCAAATGATCTCCGTGGCAGCTTCGACTGGGTCAAGCCCATTGAGGAGTTGAGTGAGGAGGGTTGGAGACAGAGGAGCGAAAGGTGGGAGAGAATGTTGGAGGCCTGGAGAGACCCCCAGAAAATTTTTAGGGGGGGGCTCACGACATCGGGGCAGCAGGAGGCCGCTATGGAGCGGTCCAGCGGGGTTGCAGAGGAGGCCGCCAGGTTACGGGGGCTACTGGTAGAAGAGGAGATGGAAGGTGTAGAGGCACGGCGAGAGGTACTGGCGGGTGTTGCCAGTCCGGTCCGGCCCGTTCCAGATCCCGGTGTGGAGCCAGTGGTGTGTGTGCCCAGTACGGTCCGGTCTATTCCTGCTCCCCGCACCAAACCTACGGTGTGCGTCGACAGCCCAGCCCGGCCCGTTCCTGCGCTCCGCACCGAGTCTGTGGTGCGCGTCGCCAGCCCAGCCCTGCCTGTCCTTGCTCTACGCACAAAGCCTACGGTGTGCGTCGCCAGCCCAGCCCGGCCTGTTCCTGCTCCACGCACAGAGCCTACGGTGTGCGTCGCCAGCCCGACCCGGCCTGTTCCTGCCACTCGCATCAAGCCAGGGGTGCGAGTCGTCAGCCTGGTTCAGCCCGTTCCTGCTACTCGCACCAAGCCAGGGGTACGAGTCGTCAGCCTGGTCCAGCCCGTTCCTGCTACTCGCACCAAGCCAGGGATGCGAGTCGTCAGCCCTGTCCGGCTCGTTCCTGCTCACCGCACCAAGTCTGTGGTGCGCGTCGCCAGCCCATTCCGGTCCATTCCTGCTCCACGCACCAAGCCAGGGGTGTGTATCGTCAGCCCGGTCCGATCCGTTCCTGCTCCACGCACCAGGCCAGGGGCGCGTGTCGTCAGTCCGGCTCCGGCCAGCGGGGCTAGACAGGACCAGGGGTACTTTGGGGGGTCGGAGAGGAAGTGGGGATCTAGCCCAGAGCCGGAGCCGCCGCCGAGGAATGCCCACCCAGCCCTCCCCTGTTTTCGCTCGTATTTAGGCGCGGTCGCAGTCCGCGCCTTTAGGGGGGGGTACTGTCACACCCTGGCTCGGGGACTCAATATGTTGAACCAGGGTGTGTTCATTCTATGTTTTCGGTTTCTCTGGTGGGTGTTCTAGGTGGTTTATTTTCTATGTTTGCCGGTGTGACTCCCAATCAGAGGCAAACGAGTGTCAGCTGTCGGCTGGTTGTCTCTGATTGGGAGCCATATTTAATCTATCTGTTTTTCTTTCGGGTTGTGGGATTTTGTTCGTGTGGTTTTGTGTTTTACCATAGACGTCACGCATTCGTTGTTTATTGTTTTTGTATTTTGAGTGTTGTGTTTTACTTATTAAAGTAAATATGTTCGCTCGCAACGCTGCGCCTTGGTCTCCCTCATTAGACGATCGTGACATAGACAACTAGTGGAGGAGCTCAAATGACATCCAGTGACCTGGACGATCACAATCACAATCAACCAATGACTTTATAGTCCCAGTTGGGTCAATAGGTCATCGGATGGTATTTAATAGGTCATCGGATGCTATTCAACTGCTTTACAGTTCCCATTGTTTGTTACAGTTCCCATTGTTTCTTTACAGTTCCCATTGTTTCTTTACAGTTCCCATTGTTTCTTTACAGTTCCCATTATTTCTTTACAGTTCCCATTGTTCTTTAAAGTTCCCATTGTTTCTTTACAGTTCCCATAGTTTCTTTACAGTTCCCATTGTTCTTTAAAGTTCCCATTGTTTCTTTACAGTTCCCATTGTTTCTTTACAGTTCCCATTGTTTCTTTACAGTTCCCATTGTTTCTTTACCATTCTCGTTGTGTGTGTACTCGGTCCCCATGATGGTGCATCGTCTGAACACCATCTTGTTCTCTGTGAGGGTACCAGTCTTGTCTGAGAAGACATACTGAATCTGTCCCAGGTCCTCAGTGGTGTTGAGGGCTCTACACTGGACTCTGCTGTCTGCCTCTTCATCATACAGGTCTATGTCGTTAGTGATGAAGAAGACCTGACCCGCCTTGACTATTTCAATGGATACGTACGGGGTGATGGGAATCAGGATCTGGAGGAGAAGGAAGAGGGGAGCATGGAGGAAGAGAGGGAGGAGAGAGGAAGAGAGGAGAATGGAGGAAGAGAGGAGGATGGAGGAAGAGAGGAGGATGGAGGAAGAGAGGATGGAGGAAGAGAGGAGGATGGAGGAAGAGAGGAGGATGGAGGAAGAGAGGACGGAGGAAGATAGGATGGAGGAAGAGAGGATGGAGGAAGAGAGGCTGGAGGAAGAGAGGGAGGAGAGAGGCAGAGAGGAGGATGGAGGAAGAGAGGGAGGAGAGAGGAAGAGAGGAGGATGGAGGAAGAGAGGAGGATGGAGGAAGAGAGGAGGATGGAGGAAGAGAGGGAGGAGAGAGGAAGAGAGGAGAATGGAGGAAGAGAGGAGGATGGAGGAAGAGAGGAGGATGGAGGAAGAGAGGATGGAGGAAGAGAGGAGGATGGAGGAAGAGAGGATGGAGGAAGAGAGGAGGATGGAGGAAGAGAGGAGGATGGAGGAAGAGAGGGAGGAGAGAGGAAGAGAGGAGAATGGAGGAAGAGAGGATGGAGGAAGAGAGGGAGGAGAGAGGAAGAGAGGAGGATGGAGGAAGAGAGGAGGATGGAGGAAGAGAGGAGGATGGAGGAAGAGAGGGAGGAGAGAGGAAGAGAGGAGGATGGAGGAAGAGAGGAGGGAGGAAGAGAGGGAAAGAAAAGGGTTGATGGTTGTCCAACACAAATGCTTGCTTTATGGCTGTTCATCGATCATGATGTTTCTCCCAACACACACACACGCATGCACACACATACACACACATTCTCTCTACCTGCAGTAGTATGATCATAGTGAAGAACATGTAGAAGCTAGACAGAGGGGGCGGGTCCAGATGACCATGTCTGTCTGGCATCAGGAAGAGAGGCAAGCTGGGTAATGACTCCAGCCAGATGTAATGACCTGTTTGGGAAAGGAGGGAGGGAGAGGGGGTTGAAGGCGGGCGAGAACGGAGCGAAAGGAAGTGGAAAAGGAGAAAAAATTTGTAAAAAAGGACAAGAGGAGGGTAAGAACAGGAAGAGAGGAGGGTAAGAACAGGAAGAGAGGAGGGTAAGAACAGGAAGAGAGGAGGGTAAGAACAGGAAGAGAGGAGGGTAAGAACAGGAAGAGAGGAGGGTAAGAACAGGAATAAAGGAGGGTAAGAACAGGAGGAGAGGAGGGTAAGGAGTAGAGGAGGGTAAGAACAGGAGGAGAGGAGGGTAAGAACAGGAAGAGAGGAGGGTAAGAACAGGAAGAGAGGAGGATAAGAACAGGAAGAGAGGAGGGTAAGAACAGGAGGAGAGGAGGGTAAGAACAGGAAGAGAGGAGGGTAAGAACAGGAGGAGAGGAGGGTAAGAACAGGAAGAGAGGAGGGTAAGAACAGGAGGAGAGGAGGGTAAGAACAGGAGGAGAGGAGGGTAAGAACAGGAAGAGAGGAGGGTAAGAACAGGAAGAGAGGAGGGTAAGAACAAGATGAGAGGAGGGTAAGAACAGGAGGAGAGGAGGGTACGAACAGGAAGAGAGGAGGGTAAGAACAGGAGGAGAGGAGGGTAAGAACAGGAGGAGAGGAGGGTAAGAACAGTAGGAGAGGAGGGTAAGAACAGGAAGAGAGGAGGGTAAGAACAGTAGGAGAGGAGGGTAAGAACAGTAGGAGAGGAGGGTAAGAACAGGAAGAGAGGAGGGTAAGAACAGGAGGAGAGGAGGGTAAGAACAGGAGGAGAGGAGGGTAAGAACAGGAGGAGAGGAGGGTAAGAACAGGAAGAGAGGAGGGTAAGAACATGAAGAGAGGAGGGTAAGAACAGGAAGAGAGGAGGGTAAGAACAGGAGGAGAGGAGGGTAAGAACAGGAAGAGAGGAGGGTAAGAACAGGAAGAGAGGAGGGTAAGAACAGGAAGAAAGGAGGGTAAGAACAGGAGGAGAGGAGGGTAAGAACAGGAAGAGAGGAGGTTAAGAACAGGAGGAGAGGAGGGTAAGAACAGGAAGAGAGGAGGGTAAGGAGGATAAAGGACAGTAAGGACAGGAGGATTAATCACTTCTCAGTCTTGTTTTCCCGCCCTCCATTTCCCACTTCTTCTGTTCTTCTATATGCTGATGGCCGGCTAATGACTGATGGGGAGCTAGCAATGTTTCAATGTCTTCCTATAAAGGTCCACGGATTGGAACATAAACCTTGGGATCTGGACCTGATCAATGTTTCAATGTCTTCCTATAAAGGTCCACGGATTGGAACATAAACCTTGGGATCTGGACCTGATCAATGTTTCAATGTCTTCCTATAAAGGTCCACAGATTAGAACATAAACCTTGGGATCTGGACCTGATCAATGTTTCAATGTCTTCCTATAAAGGTCCACAGATTAGAACATAAACCTTGGGATCTGGACCTGATCAATGTTTCAATATCTTCCTATAAAGGTCCACAGATTAGAACATAAACCTTGGGATCTGGACCTGATCAATGTTTCAATGTCTTCCTATAAAGGTCCACAGATTAGAACATAAACCTTGGGATCTGGACCTGATCAATGTTTCAATGTCTTCCTATAAAGGTCCACAGATTAGAACATAAACCTTGGGATCTGGACCTGATCAATGTTTCAATGTCTTCCTATAAAGGTCCACAGATTAGAACATAAACCTTGGGATCTGGACCTGATCAATGTTTCAATGTCTTCCTATAAAGGTCCACAGATTAGAACATAAATCTTGGGATCTGGACCTGATCAATGTTTCAATGTCTTCCTATAAAGGTCCACAGATTAGAACATAAACCTTGGGATCTGGACCTGATCAATGTTTCAATGTCTTCCTATAAAGGTCCACAGATTAGAACATAAACCTTGGGATCTGGACCTGATCAATGTTTCAATGTCTTCCTATAAAGGTCCATTGATTAGAACATTAACCTTGGCTAGTGAATGCCTTGTTTTGACCACGCCTCCTTCTCTACCTTGCCTCTTCCACCCATCCATGTGTTTATATGGACAGAAAAGAGCTGAAGCTCTGAGCTGTCCGATCAGGCCCAGTGTCTAGTTGGTTATTGGTTAGTTATTAACCGTGGGACATGAGTGTGTCCCCCAAAAACCACCATATTCCCTATTTAGTGCACTACTTTTAACCAGGGCCCATTGGGTTACATATCAGTATGTCGACCTACTGTATATGTTGACTTGGCTATATCAGTATCTAGACCTATATGTTGATGGGGAAAGTACAGTGGGGAAAAAAAGTATTTAGTCAGCCACCAATTGTGCAAGTTCTCCCACTTAAAAAGATGAGAGAGGCCTGTAATTTTCATCATAGGTACACGTCAACTATGACAGACAAAATGAGAAAAAGAATTCCAGAAAATCACATTGTAGGATTTTTAATGAATTTATTTGCAAATTATGGTGGAAAATAACTATTTGGTCAATAACAAAAGTTTCTCAATACTTTGTTATACACCCTTTGTTGGCAATGACACAGGTCAAACGTTTTCTGTAAGTCTTCACAAGGTTTTCACACACTGTTGCTGGTATTTTGGCCCATTCCTCCATGCAGATCTCCTCTAGAGCAGTGATGTTTTGGGGCTGTCGCTGGGCAACACGGACTTTCAACTCCCTCCAAAGATTTTCTATGGGGTTGAGATCTGGAGACTGGCTAGACCACTCCAGGACCTTGAAATGCTTCTTACGAAGCCACTCCTTCGTTGCCCGGGCGGTGTGTTTGGGATCATTGTCATGCTGAAAGACCCAGCCACGTTTCATCTTCAATGCCCTTGCTGATGGAAGGAGGTTTTCACTCAAAATCTCACGATACATGGCCCCATTCATTCTTTCCTTTACACGGATCAGTCGTCCTGGTCCCTTTGCAGAAAAACAGCCCCAAAGCATGATGTTTCCACCCCCATGCTTCACAGTAGGTATGGTGTTCTTTGGATGCAACTCAGCATTCTTTGTCCTCCAAACACGACGAGTTGAGTTTTTACCAAAAAGTTATATTTTGGTTTCATCTGACCATATGACATTCTCCCAATCCTCTTCTGGATCATCCAAATGCACTCTAGCAAACTTCAGACGGGCCTGGACATGTACTGGCTTAAGCAGGGGGACACGTCTTGCACTGCAGGATTTGAGTCCCTGGCGGCGTAGTGTGTTACTGATGGTAGGCTTTGTTACTTTGGTCCCAGCTCTCTGCAGGTCATTCACTAGGTCCCCCCGTGTGGTTCTGGGATTTTTGCTCACCGTTATTGTGATCATTTTGACCCCATGGGGTGAGATCTTGCGTGGAGCCCCAGATCGAGGGAGATTATCAGTGGTCTTGTATGTCTTCCATTTCCTAATAATTGCTCCCACAGTTGATTTCTTCAAACCAAGCTGCTTACCTATTGCAGATTCAGTCTTCCCAGCCTGGTGCAGGTTTACAATTTTGTTTCTGGTGTCCTTTGACAGCTCTTTGGTCTTGGCCATAGTGGAGTTTGGAGTGTGACTGTTTGAGGTTGTGGACAGGTGTCTTTTATACTGATAACAAGTTCAAACAGGTGCCATTAATACAGGTAACGAGTGGGGGACAGAGGAGCCTCTTAAAGAAGAAGTTACAGGTCTGTGAGAGCCAGAAATCTTGCTTGTTTGTAGGTGACCAAATACTTATTTTCCACCATAATTTGCAAATAAATTCATTAAAAATCCTACAATGTGATTTTCTAGATTTTTTTTTCTCAATTTGTCTGTCATAGTTGACGTGTACCTATGATGAAAATTACAGGCCTCTCTCATCTTTTTAAGTGGGAGAACTTGCACAATTGGTGGCTGACTAAATACTTTTTTTCCCCACTGTATATTAGACAGTATAATGTAGTAATTGTATGGTAATTCATGTAGGTTGACTTTACCTAGTGCTCCTATACGGCTTATGTATGGTTTACGAATATATTATCAAGTCTTTATGTAGGTGTGGATCCTTCAAATAATGTGTTACCATGATTGTATGGTAATTAGGGTCAACTGTAGGATCAATTTACCGAGCGCTCCTTTAAGGCACATGCAGAACAGTAGAAAGACACAGACGAGCGCGTTGATGTTCATCTTGCGTTCCAGTTTGCTGCGTTAGTATCTCGGTCCATTGTTGTTTAGCGTGGACTTGGTCTCACGGCCTGGATGAAGAGATGAGCAAAACGCTGTAGTGTCGCCAGTGGTTTCTGGCAGTGGGTCACCAACTTGGCCAGCGGCGGGCCGTTAGTGAAGCCACTACATGGTTGCAAGCAGGCAAGTGTTTACTCAAAATGAGGATCATCATCTTTTCTGGTGTTCGAACTTAAAGACTCACATGTTCATAACGCTGTAATTAATTAATTAAATAAATGTAATAACTTAACCAGGAACGTAAAGATTTAACGGTAAAGCTCAGAGGTTAGAGGTTAAAGTTCCTATTCACCTGCATACACCACGAATGGTCTGTGTTTCTGACGGTGCACCCTCTCAGCAGCAGACTGTCAATCCCAAAGCCCAACTTCTTCTTATCAGCCTTCTCTCTGCAGAGAGACCCAGAGTAAGGAGGATCCTTTTACACTCACATCTCATTAGGAATCCATTACCCCATATATATTCTCCATGGGTGCATCCAAAATGGCACCCAAAAGTAGTTCGTCCAAAAGTAGTGCACTATATAGGGAATAGGATGCCATTTTATACACAGCCCATGAGTAATTCTCTCCCTTTATGGCCTAACTAACTGGACTGGAGAGTGGACATTGGAGCTGCTATAAAAGATATGGGGCTCTAAGAAAGTCAATGAGAAGCTGTTAGAGCCATATAATAATGCTCTTTAGAGCATCAGGAGAGACACAGTAAAGTGAAGTTAATTAATTTAGCTTGGCTTCATTCATACACAACATGACTGGTTTGGTTGCACTCGTTGGATACAGTATAATTGTGTTGATGTTATTGACACTCACACGTAACCTTTGAAATGATTGAGGTTGTCGTCGGGCTTTTCAACGACTGCAGTGCTGTGGAAGTGTTGTGGCTCAAATGGAGAATCCTGAAAAGAAAAATACACACATTCAAACTGTTTAGGAGAATAATTATAATAATAATATGCCATTTAGCAGACGCTTTTATCCAAAGCGACTTACAGTCATGCGTGCATACATTTTTGTGTATGGGTGGACCTGGGGATCGAACCCACTACCCTGGCGTTACAAGCGCCGTGCTCTACCAGCTGAGCTACAGAGGCAGGAAGGACTGATTCCCAGAACTGGGATGTGTTTAGATGGTTCCAGAATCCATTAAAACAAAACTGTAATTCCAGAAGCTTTCATTGTAAGTAATTAATACACAGACACGTGCTTTCAAATAAGTTTGTGTGTCACTCAAGAGAGATGCATGGATGCATTGTATGTAACCCATCAGGGAGTTGTTCATCTGTCATAAATGGCTTGTTCTAGAAGCGTGCTGTTGAGGGACATGTAACTATTACAGAGGAATACATGCTATGAAAAGCACCATGGTAGAATGTTTCTTCCCGTCCCTTCAACTTTGAAAGGAACCGAAGGAGAGATGGTGGTTAGGTAAAGAGAGAGGGTTGGAATAAAATAAGGAAAGAACGACTGCAAAGAGGAGGCCTTTCATAATGAAACAGTGAGGCCTTTCATAATGAAACAGTGAGGCCTTTCATAATGAAACAGAGAGGCCTTTCATAATGAAACAGTGAGGCCTTTCATAATGAAACAGAGAGGCCTTTCATAATGAAACAGTGAGGCCTTTCATAATGAAACAGTGAGGCCTTTCATAATGAAACAGTGAGGCCTTTCATAATGAAACAGAGAGGCCTTTCATAATGAAACAGTGAGGCCTTTCATAATGAAACAGAGAGGCCTTTCATAATGAAACAGTGAGGCCTTTCATAATGAAACAGTGAGGCCTTTCATAATGAAACGGTGAGGCCTTTCATAATGAAACAGTGAGGCCTTTCATAATGAAACGGTGAGGCCTTTCATAATGAAACAGTGAGGCCTTTCATCATGAAACAGTGAGGCCTTTCATAATGAAACAGTGAGGCCTTTCATAATGAAACAGTGAGGCCTTTCATAATGAAACAGAGAGGCCTTTCATAATGAAACAGAGAGGCCTTTCATAATGAAACAGTGAGGCCTTTCATAATGAAACAGTGAGGCCTTTCATAATGAAACAGTGAGGCCTTTCATAATGAAACGGTGAGGCCTTTCATAATGAAACGGTGAGGCCTTTCATAATGAAACGGTGAGGCCTTTCATCATGAAACAGTGAGGCCTTTCATAATGAAACGGTGAGGCCTTTCATAATGAAACAGTGAGGCCTTTCATAATGAAACAGTGAGGCCTTTCATAATGACACAGTGAGGCCTTTCATAATGAAACAGTGAGGCCTTTCATAATGACACAGTGAGGCCTTTCATAATGAAACAGTGAGGGCTTTCATAATGACACAGTGAGGCCTTTCATCATGAAACGGTGAGGCCTTTCATAATGAAACGGTGAGGCCTTTCATAATGAAACGGTGAGGCCTTTCATCATGAAACAGTGAGGCCTTTCATAATGAAACAGTGAGGCCTTTCATAATGAAACAGTGAGGCCTTTCATAATAACACAGTGAGGCCTTTCATAATGAAACGGTGAGGCCTTTCATAATGAAACAGTGAGGCCTTTCATAATGAAACAGTGAGGCCTTTCATAATGAAACAGTGAGGCCTTTCATAATAACACAGTGAGGCCTTTCATAATGAAACGGTGAGGCCTTTCATAATGAAACGGTGAGGCCTTTCATAATGAAACGGTGAGGCCTTTCATCATGAAACAGTGAGGCCTTTCATAATGAAACAGTGAGGCCTTTCATAATGAAACAGTGAGGCCTTTCATAATGACACAGTGAGGCCTTTCATAATGAAACAGTGAGGCCTTTCATAATGACACAGTGAGGCCTTTCATAATGAAACAGTGAGGCCTTTCATAATGACACAGTGAGGCCTTTCATAATGAAACAGTGAGGCCTTTCATAATGACACAGTGAGGCCTTTCATAATGACACAGTGAGGCCTTTCATAATGAAACAGTGAGGCCTTTCATAATGAAACAGTGAGGCATTTCATAATGAAACAGTGAGGCCTTTCACAATGAAACGGTGAGGCCTTTCATCATGAAACAGTGAGGCCTTTCATAATGACACAGTGAGGCCTTTCATAATGACACAGTGAGGCCTTTCATAATGAAACAGTGAGGCCTTTCATAATGAAACAGTGAGGCCATTCATAATGAAACAGTGAGGCCTTTCATAATGACACAGTGAGGCCTTTCACAATGAAACAGTACAGTCAATAAAACAAAGAAAATATATATACAGTGTGTGCAAATGTAGTAAGTTATAGAGGTAAGGCAATAAATAGGCCATAGTGCAAAATAATTACAATTTAGTATTAACATTTACATATTTTTTACATTTATCTCATTTAGCAGACACTCTTATCCAGAGCGACTTACAGTTAGTGAGTGCATACATTATTTTTTATACTGGCCCCCCATGGGAATCGAACCCACAACCCTGGCTTTGCAAACACCATGCTCTACCAACTGAGCTACATCCCTGCCGGCCATTCCCTCCCCTACCCTGGGCCAATTGTGCGCCGCCCCATGGGTCTCCCGGTCACGGCCGGCTAGGACAGAGCCTGGATTCAAACCAAGATCTCTAGTGGCACAGCTAGCATTGCGATGCAGTGCCTTAGACCACTGCGCCACTCGGGAGTATTAACACTGGAATGATAGATGTGCAGAAGATTATGTGCAAATAGAGATACTGGGGTGCAAATGAGCAAAATAAATAACAATATGGGGATGAGGTAGTTGGGTGGGCTAATTACAGATGGGCTGTGTACAGGTGCAGTGATCGGTAAGCTGCTCTGACAAGTGATGATTAAAGTTAGTGAGGGAGATAAGAGTCTCCAGCTTCAGAGATTTTTGCAGTTCTTTCCAGTCATTGGCAGCAGAGAACTGGGCCTTTCATAAATGAAACAGTGAGGTCTTTCATAATGAAACAGTGAGGCCTTTCATAATGAAACAGAGGCCTTTCATAATGAAACAGTGTCTTGAGATCCTCACCAAGGTGGAAAGAAAGAGGAGGACTTTTATTTTCAAAACAGGGACTTTTATTTGATTAATCCTCACTTGTGTTTAGAGTCTTGGGACGCCCTGTCTCTGTTTGAGGTTGTTCTCTCCATCCTGGGTGGCGGCCTCGAAGTGACACACCCCGTTAGGGTCGGAGGTGTGGAGGAGCAACAGGTCAGCTGGGAGGATCTCGTTAGACACCACCTTAACGAAGTCTCCCACCCTCACATCCTTCCAACGACGCTCCACAAAGTCCTCCTCCTTCCTGAGACCAGGGGGTGGCAGCGTTAATTAACTGTTATCATGTCATTTCAATAGGGTTTCAATGTGAATGAACTGTTTATTACATTTGTTTAATGGCGGATACTGTATGTTAATTTAACAAGATAACTCGTACAATTAGTCCAGGAGCTTATTAAACCTTTGTGTGTGAGAAAGTGAAATAATCAAATCAAATGTTCTGATATGATTATGGGGCCAAGGAGCATCTTTCTCAAGAAGAGAGAGGTTTATTGTGGCTGATACAGAACAGTGCATCTCTCTCTCTCACTCTTCCTCCCCCCCCCCCCCCCTCTCTATCTCTCTCTCTCTCTCTCTCTCACTCTTCCTCCCCCCCACCTCTCTCTCTCTCTCTCTCTCTCTCTCTCTCACTATTCCTCTCCACCCCTCTCTCTCTCTCTCTCTCTCTCTCTCTGTCTCTCTCTCTCCTTTCTCTGTCCTGAGGTTCTTTCTCTCTGTCCTGAGGTTCTTTCTCTCAGCCCTGAGGTTCTTTCTCTCTGCCCTGAGGTTCTTTCTCTCTGTCCTGAGGTTCTTTCTCTCTGCCCTGAGGTTCTTTCTCTCTGTCCTGAGGTTCTTTGTCCTGAGGTTCTTTCTCTCAGCCCTGAGGTTCTTTCTCTCTGTCCTGAGGTTCTTTCTCTCTGTCCTGAGGTTTTTTCTCTCTGTCCTGAGGTTATTTCTCTCTGTCCTGAGGTTCTTTCTCTCAGTCCTGAGGTTCTTTGTCCTGAGGTTATTTCTCTCTGTCCTGAGGTTCTTTCTCTCAGTCCTGAGGTTATTTCTCTCAGTCCTGAGGTTCTTTGTCCTGAGGTTCTTTCTCTCTGTCTTGAGGTTCTTTCTCTCTGTCCTGAGGTTCTTTGTCCTGAGGTTCTTTCTCTCTGTCCTGAGGTTCTTTCTCTCTGTCCTGAGGTTCTTTGTCCTGAGGTTCTTTCTCTCTGTCCTGAGGTTCTTTCTCTCTGTCCTGAGGTTCTTTCTCTCTGTCCTGAGGTTCTTTCTCTCTGTCCTGAGGTTCTTTCTCTCTGCCCTGAGGTTCTTTATCCTGAGGTTCTTTCTCTCTGTCCTGAGGTTCTTTCTATCTGTCCTGGGGTTCTTTCTCTCTGTCCTGAGGTTCTTTCTCTCTGTCCTGAGGTTCTTTGCCCTGAGGTTCTTTCTCTCTGTCCTGAGGTTCTTTCTCTCTGTCCTGAGTGTCTTTCTCTCTGTCCTGAGGTTCTTTCTCTCTGTCCTGAGGTTCTTTCTCTCTGTCCTGAGGTTCTTTCTCTCTGTCCTGAGGTTCTTTCTCTCTGTCCTGAGGTTCTTTCTCTCTGTCCTGAGGTTCTTTCTCTCAGTCCTGAGGTACTCTGTGGTCGTGCAGTTTCACGGTGAGCCACACGCACAACCGTTTGCTCCAGAATGTAATGTGCTGAGTAACCAACCTCTATGACACAGACCAGCAGGTACACACAAACACACACACACACACACAATGGGAGGGGACAACAGTAGACATATTTTTAGACCTTTGTTATTGTGTCTAGAGTAGACCCTCCAGACTTCTGCTATTCCTCTCCTATTATACACAGTCTGGTTATGATATTATGGGAATAATATTAGACAACAGAAGATGAAGAGGGAGTCCTCAGTACTCTCTCTGTCAGGCAGCACTGGAAGAGAGAGAATGTCCATTATTCTTCTGGCTATGGAGAGTGAAACTACTAGTCATGAACGTATTTATCCACAAGACACACTCATTTCCAAAATCACATTACTGCACTTTTATATTGTGAGAAGAAGGCCGTCCTGCCAAAACATCCATACCTGTCTATTTCTCTTGTCACGGTTTACTAAGCCAGAGCCCAGAAGCAGACCAGGACAAGGTGAGTTGAAACGAATTTGAGTATTTATTTAACAGATTCAAAAAACGATGCAGAATAATCCAGGGGGACAGAGCGGGCGGCGGAGATGAGTTGGTGGAGGTGCAGTGGCAGATCCAATAATGGCTCGGCAGCCGCCGACAACCAGGCAGGGGTTGGGTGAAGGTTCCGGGAGATTGACTGCAGATAGAAACAAAATGGAGGTAAGTACACGGCAAGCCAACAAGGTGCAAAACAACAAAACTAACGCTAGAAACTCCAAGGCTGATACACTGACAAACATACTGTTCATGGCTAACGATCCGGCAGGGAATGGATGTCAGGTCAGAGCTTATGAAGGGTGATGATCAGGACCAGGTGTGCAGATCGCTGATGAGATGCAGGTGCGGTTAATCGGGAGATCTCCCGCCTAGCAACGTCGCCCGGCAACCAGGCAGGGAGCGTTCAAGAACCCTCAGGAAACTGGAGATTCCGAGCAGAAAAATGGCAACACAGGCAGGAACCGACTCAGGATGCAGGGTTCATGACAGTACCCCCCCTCCGACGAACGCCACCGGGCGGACTACCCGGAGCGCCAGGATGGAGGCGGTAGAAGTCACGAAGGAGGTCCGCATCAAGGATCTGACGCCGAGGAATCCAACTCCTCTCTTCAGGACCATACCCCTCCCAGTCCACGAGATACTGGAAACCCCGGCCCCGCCGTCTGGAATCCATAATGCGGCGCACCGTGTAGGCAGGACCACCTCCGATCATCTGAGGGGGAGGAGGAGGAGGCGGAGGGGGTAACAGAGGACTGAGGAGAACAGGCTTGAGGCAGGAGACATGAAAGGTGGGATGGACTCTGAGCGTTCTAGGTAACTTGAGTCGAACCGCAACAGGATTGATCACATTCTCCACCACAAACGGACCAATGAACTTCAGTGACAGTTTCTTAGACTCAGTCCGCAGAGGAAGATCCCGTGTGGCCAACCAGACCCTATCTCCGATGGTATAGGTGGGGGCGGGAATCCGGCGACGATTCGCCTGGAGCTGATACTGGTCAGAAACTTCTGGTTGGCTCGCTCCGCCTGACCATTAGATTGGGGGTGAAAACCAGATGTGAGACTGACTGTAGCTCCAATGGCCAAACAGAAGGACTTCCAGACAGCAGAGGTAAACTGAGGACCACGGTCGGAAATGTCACTGGGCAACCCGTGGACCCTGAAAACCTCCCTAACCAGGATCTCGGACGTCTCAGAGGCGGAGGGAAGCTTGGAAATGGGCACAAAGTGGGCAAACTTGCTGAATCTGTCCACGATAGTCAGAATGACCGTGTTCCCCTCAGAAGAGGGCAACCCAGTGACAAAGTCCAGGGCCAGATGCGACCATGGTCGCCAGGGAATAGGGAGGGGGTGAAGTAGTCCAGAGCTGGGCCGATTGGCACTCTTATTCTGCGCACACACTGGACAGGCAGCAACAAACCTCCGAGTATCTTCTCCCATGGCAGGCCACCAAAATCGTCTGCGAAGTAACTCCATCGTCCGAGCCACGCCAGGGTGACAAGCCATCTTGCTGGCGTGGGACCATTGGAGGACAGCAGAACGAACCGACTCAGGCACAAACAACCGACCGGGTGGACCGTTACCGGGACCGGGCTGCGTCCGAAGGGCCGCCATAACCTCCTCCTCAATCCTCCACATAACTGCTCCCACGACACAGTTCCGGGGAAGAATCGTCTCGGTCTTGGCCCCACTCTCCTCCATCTTGGAGAACATCCGGGACAAGGCGTCCGCCTTGCCGTTCTTAGACCCAGGTCGGAACGTCAGGGAAAAATTAAAGCGTCCGAAAAACAAAGCCCACCTGGCCTGACGGGAGTTGAGACGTCTAGCCGATTGTACGTAAGCAAGATTCTTGTGGTCAGTCCAGACAATAAACGGTTGCTCCGCCCCCTCCAACCAGTGGCGCCACTCCTCCAAGGCAAGCTTCACCGCGAGAAGCTCCCGGTTACCCACATCGTAGTTCCTCTCCGCAGACGAAAGACGACGAGAGTAGTAGGCGCAGGGATGGAGTTTACCGTCAGTGGAGCATCGCTGGGACAGGATGGCGCCAACCCCCACATCAGACGCATCCACTTCAACGACGAACTGACGGGCCATGTCAGGTTGAGAGAGAATCGGTGCGTTGGTGAATCGCCTCTTCAAATCCAGGAACGCTCGGTCCGCCTCAGGATTCCAACTGAAGGTCCTGGTACTGGAAGTCAGGGCAGTTAAAGGAGCGGCCACATGGCTGTAATCCCGGATGAATCTGCGATAGAAATTCGCAAACCCCAGAAACCTCTGGAGCTGCAATCTCGTACCGGGCTGGGCCCAATCCAGAACCGCCCTAACCTTCTCCTGGTCCATCCTAATCTCTCCCCTGGAGATGATGTACCCGAGGAAGGATGTAGTGTGGGCGTGAAATTCGCACTTCTCGGCCTTCACGAACAGGCGATTCTCCAACAATCGCTGCAGAACCTGCCTGACATGCTGGACGTGGCTGGAAGGTTCCTTCGAGAAGATCAGAATGTCATCCAGGTAAACAAACACAAAGAGACCGATCATATCTCTCAGGACGTCATTCACCATACTCTGGAACACTGCTGGAGCATTGGTCAGTCCAAACGGCATCACCTGATACTCGAAGTGACCCATCGGTGTGTTGAAACCCGTCAACCACTCGTCCCCCTCTCTGATCCGGACCAGGTGATACGCATTGCGTAGGTCTAGCTTGGTGAACACAGTAGCACCCTGTAAGGAGTCGAAAGCAGAGCTCATCAAGGGCAGGGGATACTTGTTCTTGACCGTGATATCATTCAACCCCCGATAATCAATACACGGTCGAAGAGAGCCATCCTTCTTACCCACAAAGAAGAATCCTGCCCCCAGGGGTGATGACGAGGGACGAATGAGACCAGCAGCTAGGGACTCCTTGATGTAGGTCTCCAAAGCCTCACGTTCAGGTCGGGAGATGCTGTATAACCGTCCCTTGGGATAGACAGCTCCAGGGAACAGGTTTATGGCACAATCATATGGTCGGTGGGGAGGGAGTGACAGAGCCCTCTGCTTACTGAACACTTCCCCCAAATCGTGATATGTCTCGGGAACCAGGGACAAATCTGGGGGTTTAGCCTCAATCACCTGACTGGGAACAGAATGGGAACAGGCAGTCTTGAGGCAGTTAGCATGACAATCAAGGCTCCAACTAGTTACCTTGCCAGTCACCCAATCGAACGTGGGATTGTGTTCTTTCAGCCAGGGGTATCCAAGGACCAGAGGAACATGGGAAGAAGGCAGAATGAAGAATGATATAACCTCAGAATGATTCCCTGACAACAGCATCTTAACCGGTTCAGTCCTCATCGTGATACGTGCCAGACTACTGCCGTTCAGAGTGGTAGCTTCAATGGCTTCCAGTAATCGCTCCTTGGAAAGCCCCAGTTGTTCCACCACGTCGGCATCAATAAAGCTTCCATCGGCACCTGAATCGACGAAAGCGTTAATCGCTAAACTCTGATTCCCGTTCATGAGGGTAGCCGGGAAACGGGGTCTGACAGAGGTATTGAGAGGTTGAAACTGGCTCGCTAAAAGTCCTCCCAACTTTAGCGAGCCGAGCAGTTTGACGACCGCCGGGAACAGGTGGAGAGGTAATGTCCCGAACTACCACAGTAGAGGCAGCAGTTGGTCTTACGTCTATGTTGGCGCTCCTCCTTGGTTAACCCGTGCCGCCCCACTTGCATGGGTTCAGAATCTAGAGGCAGGACCTCTCCACTAATCCTGTGTGGTGGACAATGATCGACGCATTCTGGTCCACCCCATGACCCGACTGGAAACTGAGAAGCTGATTGATTGGACGGGCCCCATTGCTTCTCCTCTTTCTCTCTCGAACTCTGTTATCCACCCGAATAGACAAGGCTACCACGCTGTCCAGGTCACTAGGCTCCGGATAGGAGATCAACTCATCCTTGAGTTGCTCCGACAGCCCCTGGTAAAAGGCCGCTTGCAGTGACTCCTCATTCCACCCACTCTCCACAGCCAATGTCCTGAATTCGATAACGAAGTCGGCAACGCTGCGAGTTCCTTGGCGAAGCGAAAACAGGCGCTTAGCTGCGTCCATACCTCGGACGGGATGGTCAAACAGCTTCCTCATCTCGGCCGTGAACTCCTGGTATGAAGCCATGCAGGTGTCCTGTCGTTCCCATACGGCTGAAGCCCACTCCAGAGCTCTACCACGCAGAAATTCAATGACAAAGGCTATCCTAGCCTTGTCTGTGGCATAAGAGTGGGGCTGTAGATCGAACACTAATCCACACTGCATAAGAAAAGAACGGCATCTTCCCAACTCCCCCTCATATTTATCAGGCGTCGGAACCTTGGGCTCACGGAAGGGCACAGCTCCAGAAGCGGCAGGCGAGATGGGTGAAACCGGTAGTGGATTCTCCACCGGCAAACTGAGCTGAGCCTGGATCTTCGTCAGACTGGTAGAAAAGTTCCGAACTGACAACGCTATCTCCTGTAGTGCCGTGCTATGTTGTCCCAACATCTTCTCCTGATGGGTAATGGCATGGCGAACAGAGTCCAGGTCCGCTGGGTTCATTTCTGGCCGGATCGTTCTGTCACGGTTTACTAAGCCAGAACCCAGAAGCAGACCAGGACAAGGTGAGTTGAAACGAAGGTGAGTATTTACTTAACAGATTCAAAAAACGATGCAGAATAATCCAGAGGGACAGAGCGGGCGGCGGAGATGAGTTGGTGGAGGTGCAGTGGCAGATCCAATAATGGCTCGGCAGCCGCCGACAACCAGGCAGGGGTTGGGTGAAGGTTCCGGGAGATTGACTGCAGATAGAAACAAAACGGAGGTAAGTACACGGCAAGCCAACAAGGTGCAAAACAACAAAACTAACGCTAGAAACTCCAAGGCTGATACACTGACAAACATACTGTTCATGGCTAATGATCCGGCAGGGAATGGATGTCAGGTCAGAGCTTATGAAGGGTGATGATCAGGACCAGGTGTGCAGATCGCTGATGAGATGCAGGTGCGGTTAATCGGGAGATCTCCCGCCTAGCAACGTCGCCCGGCAACCAGGCAGGGAGCGTTCAAGAACCCTCAGGAAACTGGAGATTCCGAGCAGAAAAATGGCAACACAGGCAGGAACCGACTCAGGATGCAGGGTTCATGACATCTCTATTCTTCAGCCGTCATCAAATCATGATCAACCGAGGATCGTCCTGAATTAAGTCACATTATAGGGCCGACAGTCTCTTGGAAACCTGGCTCTTCTCCAAATGGGTTAGCCAGCTACCTGATGTCTCTCGGATAATGGCTCCAAATACTGATGATTTTCTGGAGATAACAATTATTTTAACTATTTTCTACTTGTTGTGTTGATGAGCCAGTTGTGTATTGCTTTAAACCTGACAGTGTGTATCATTACACAGACACCAGCCATGTCAGAGGGAGAGGGTGAGAGAGATAGACATGATAAACGTTGTGTACAGTTAATCTGAAAAAGTCGCTCAAGTTTAGGGTTAAATCCCACTCATCTGAAAGCATTCCAGGATGGTTAAACGAGTGTCTATGTGTTTGTGTGAGACAGCGTTCCAGGATGGTTAAACGAGTGTCTATGTGTTTGTGTGAGACAGCGTTCCAGGATGGTTAAACGAGTGTCTATGTGTTTGTGTGAGACAGCGTTCCAGGATGGTTAAACGAGTGTCTATGTGTTTGTGTGAGACAGCGTTCCAGGATGGTTAAACGAGTGTCTATGTGTTTGTGTGAGACAGCGTTCCAGGATGGTTAAACGAGTGTCTATGTGTTTGTGTGAGACAGCGTTCCAGGATGGTTAAACGAGTGTCTATGTGTTTGTGTGAGACAGCGTTCCAGGATGGTTAAACGAGTGTCTATGTGTTTGTGTGAGACAGCGTTCCAGGATGGTTAAACGAGTGTCTATGTGTTTGTGTGAGACAGCGTTCCAGGATGGTTAAACGAGTGTCTATGTGTTTGTGTGAGACAGCGTTCCAGGATGGTTAAACGAGTGTCTATGTGTTTGTGTGAGACAGCGTTCCAGGATGGTTAAACGAGTGTCTATGTGTTTGTGTGAGACAGCGTTCCAGGATGGTTAAACGAGTGTCTATGTGTTTGTGTGAGACAGCGTTCCAGGATGGTTAAACGAGTGTCTATGTGTTTGTGTGAGACAGCGTTCCAGGATGGTTAAACGAGTGTCTATGTGTTTGTGTGAGGGCGCAACCTCTCTCTGCACAAGGCGTGTGTGTGTGTGTGTGTGTGTGTGTGTGTGTGTGTGTGTGTGTGTGTGTGTGTGTGTGTGTGTGTGTGTGTGTGTATGTGTCTGTCTGTGTATGTGTGTGTGTGTGTGTCTATGTGTAAACACACAGATGACAGTGCTCATTTTCCCAGTTCAAAAAGACACCAAAACCAATTACAGCTCGGGTGATTCGTGTGTGTGTGTGTGTGTGTGTGTGTGTGTGTGTGTGTGTGTGTGTGTGTGTGAAGCATGCGTGTGTTTGCAGTTGAGGGGCAGAAGTGGGGGCTGTTGAGGGGCAGCAGTGGGGGGCTGTTGACGCAATACTTCTGACAAACAGACAGATTCACATTGTTTTGTCTCTTGCTTGAATACCCTCCAAACTCATCCAGCCATGGCATCTCATGATGACTCAACCACCGCTGAGCTCATTGTGTAACATCAGTGGTGTTCACCTGTGTGTGTGTGTTGATGATGTTGACCAGCGGCTGCCGGCCCTAGAGGACAGGCATGTCCGGTGAGGTGCTTGCCTGCCTGCCTGCCTGGACAGTGTTTTTGTGTTTAGAGCCTGGACTGGAGCTGCTCTGCCCACCTGAACCCCCCCTCTCTCTCTCTCTCGCTCTCTCTCTCTCTTTCTCTCTCTCTATTCTCCATCCCTCCATCCTGCCCACAGCTGATGCCACTCTTTCCAGTAGAGACCTTCTGGGAAGTGAGAGAGGGAGCAGAGCCTGGACTGGAGCAGCTCTGCCCACCTGAACTCGCTCTCTCTTTCTCTCTCTCTCTCTCTCCTTTGTCATCCCCCCTCTCTCTCCTCTCATCCCCATTTACATTTACATTTACGTCATTTAGCAGACGCTCTTATCCAGAGCGACTTACAAATTGGTGCATTCACCTTATAGCCAGTGGGATAACCACTTTACAATATGTTTTTTTTTTGGGGGGTGTGGTAAGGGGGGGGGGGGGGGGGTAGAAGGATTACTTTATCCTATCCCAGGTATTCCTTAAAGAGGTGGGGTTTCAAGTGTCTCCGGAAGGTGGTGAGTGACTCTGCTGTCCTGGCGTCGTGAGGGAGCTTGTTCCACCATTGGGGTGCCAGAGCAGCGAACAGTTTTGACTGGGCTGAGCGGGAACTGTGCTTCTGCAGAGGTAGGGGGGCCAGCAGGCCAGAGGTGGATGAACGCAATGCCCTCGTTTGGGTGTAGGGACTGATCAGAGCCTGAAGGTACGGAGGTGCCGTTCCCCTCACAGCACCGTAGGCAAGCACCATGGTCTTGTAGCAGATGCGAGCTTCAACTGGAAGCCAGTGGAGTGTGCGGAGGAGCGGGGTGACGTGAGAGAACTTGGGAAGGTTGAACACCAGACGGGCTGCGGCATTCTGGATGAGTTGTAGGGGTTTAATGGCACAGGCAGGCAGCCCAGCCAACAGCGAGTTGCAGTAATCCAGACGGGAGATGACAAGTGCCTGGATTAGGACCTGTGCCGCTTCCTGTGTAAGGCAGGGTCGTACTCTCCGAATGTTGTAGACCATGAACCTACAGGATCGGGTCACCGCCTTGATGTTAGCGTGGTACGACAGGATGTTGTCCAGGGTCACGCCAAGGCCCTTCGCACTCTGGGAGGAGGACACAACGGAGTTGTCAACCGTGATGGCGAGATCATGGAACGGGCAGTCCTTCCCCGGGAGGAAGAGCAGCTCCGTCTTGCCGAGGTTCAGCTTGAGGTGGTGATCCGTCATCCACACTGATATGTCTGCCAGACATGCAGAGATGCGATTCGCCACCTGGTTATCAGAAGGGGGAAAGGAGAAGATTAGTTGTGTGTCGTCTGCATAGCAATGATAGGAGAGGCCATGTGAGGATTTGACAGAGCCAAGTGACTTGGTGTATAGCGAGAATAGGAGAGGGCCTAGAACTGAGCCCTGGGGGACACCAGTGGTGAGAGCACATGGTGCGGAGACAGATTCTCGCCACGCCACTTGGTAGGAGCGACCGGTCAGGTAGTACGCAATCCAAGAGTGAGCCGCGCCGGAGATGCCCAACTCGGAGAGGGTGGAGAGGAGGATCTGATGGTCCACAGTATCAAAGGCAGCAGACAGGTCTAGAAGGACAAGAGCAGAGGAGAGAGAGTTAGCTTTAGCATTGCGGAGAGCCTCCGTGACACAGAGAAGAGCAGTCTCAGTTGAATGACCAGTCTTGAAACCTGACTGGTTTGGATCAAGAAGGTCATTCTGAGAGAGATAGCAAGAGAGTTGGCTAAAGACGGCACGCTCAAGAGTTTTGGAGAGAAAAGAAAGAAGGGATACTGGTCTGTAGTTGTTGACATCGGAGGGATCGAGTGTTTGTTTTTTGAGAAGGGGTGCAACTCTCGCTCTCTTGAAGACGGAAGGGACATAGCCAGCAGTCAAGGATGAGTTGATGAGCGAGGTGAGGTAAGGGAGAAGGTCACCGGAGATGGTCTGGAGAAGAGAGGAAGATTTCGCAAGATTTCATCTGGAGAGAGAGGGGAGAAAGAAGTCAAAGCATAGGGTAGGGCAGTGTGAGCAGGACCAGCAGTGTCATTTGACTTAACAAACGAGGATCGGATGTCGTGGCAAAGAGCTTCCTAGGGTTAGAGGCAGATGCTTGGAATTTAGAGTGGTAGAAAGTGGCTTTAGCAGCAGAAACAGATGAAGAAAATGTAGAGAGGAGGGAGTGAAAAGATGCCAGGTCCGCAGGGAGTCTAGTTTTCCTCCATTTCTGCTCGGCTGCCCGGAGCCCTGTTCTGTGAGCTCGCAATGAGTCGTCAAGCCACGGAGCAGGAGGGGAGGACCGAGCCGGCCGGGAGGATAGGGGACATAGAGAGTCAAAGGATGCAGAAAGGGAGGAGAGGAGGGTTGAGGAGGCAGAATCAGGAGATTGGAGGGAGAAGGATTGAGCAGAGGGAAGAGATGATAGGATGGAAGAGGAGAGAGTAGCGGGAGAGAGAGAGCGAAGGTTGCGACGGCACATTACCATCTGAGTAGGGGCAGAGTGAGTAGTGTTGGAGGAGAGCGAGAGAGAAAAGGATACAAAGTAGTGGTCGGAGACATGGAGGGGAGTTGCAGTGAGATTAGTAGAAGAACAGCATCTAGTAAAGATGAGGTCAAGCGTATTGCCTGCCTTGTGAGTAGGGGGGGGGGCGGTGAGAGGGTGAGGTCAAAAGAGGAGAGGAGTGGAAAGAAGGAGGCAGAGAGAAATGAGTCAAAAGTAGACGTAGGGAGGTTGAAGTCACCCAGAACTGTGAGGGGTGAGCCATCCTCAGGTAAGGAACTTAGCAAGGCGTCAAGCTCATTGATGAACTCTCCAAGGGAACCTGGAGGGCGATAAATGACAAGGATGTTAAGCTTGAATGGGCTAGTGACTGTGACAAAATGGAATTCAAATGAGCAGATAGACAGATGGGTCAGGGGAAAAAGAGAGAATGTCCACTTGGGAGAGATGAGGATTCCTGTGCCACCACCTCGCTGACCAGATGCTCTCGGGGTATGCGAGAACACATGGTCAGACGAGGAGAGAGCAGTAGGAGTAGCAGTGTTTTCAGTGGTAATCCATGTTTCCGTCAGCGCCAAGAAGTCGAGGTACTGGAGGGTAGCATAGGCTGAGACGTTTGTATAGCCTGTGCGGAGAGGAGAGAACAGGGATAGACAGAGGCATAGTTGACAGGCTACAGAAAATGGCTACAATAATGCAAAGGAGATCGGAATGAAATCAACTAAACATCTGGGAAAGCGAGAGAGCGGGGCCTCCCTCACTTACGTTTCACTGAAACACCCAAATATAACTCTCCCAACTTCCACCTCAGAAACTATAATTGTTGTAAACTACAGCGGTTCAATGTTTTCTAGGAATAGACTAACTTAGTTTAATCAGCTAGCTAACTTGGTACAGTATTCTTCCGTGAAAACCGTCCAGGGCACCTAGTCATATGACGCCACAGCCAACTAGCATGCCGGGCTCCAACAACATGGTTTAGTACCAATACTCAGCCACAACAAACCACCAGTATGTCAAAACGCCAAGCAGATCATTTGTGTCCGTGTCTAACGTTGTGGGTTAGTCCCGACAGCTTGAGCGAGTCCGTCGTCAACTTATTCAGCCAGTTAGTTAGCTAGAATAGTTAGCATACTAGCTAGCCATTGCTTTCTGCCAACGAAGACACCCATCCTCCCACGGCACGAACACAGAGAGAGAGCCAAGCTATCGTTAACTAGTCACCCATGTCCCGAATTCCCTTGAACGACTCTGGCTACCAGTATGTAAAAACAAAACACAAATGTAGGTTATAACTTACCCCTAGCAGCTACTGTTAGCTAGCCAAGTGCAAAGCTAGCCACTGAATCGATTCAGCCAGTTTGCGACTGTTCGCTAGGTCGTTCCAGCTATTGTTTAGTAGCTATCCAGGTAGCAACAAGCTAGCTACATTTCGAGCACAGTAGCTACTTACTACCTAACGTTAACGCTTCAGACAATGAGGTTAGAAAAACAGCTGAATGGTAGGCATTATTGTAGGCAGCTAGCTGGCGTAATTACAGGTACTCTCAAGCGTGAAACAACTATCCACAGTTGCTAATAGTTACCAGTAGCTACCCGCTAGCTAGTCCAGGTAGTGGGTTAGCTAGCCTCGTGCTTCACCGGGCTCAGCCGAATACAATACCTAAAATAATTACATACAATAACCCACGATAACTACCTACAATACCTAACTACAATCTAACTACATAGTTTAAGCTTTACTCAACACCATATAAGCCAAGCTTACCTCCCGCCAGAGAGAGAAAAACCTCACCCGACGACGATGACAATAATCATCCCCCCTCTCTCCTGTCATCACCCCTCTCTCTCTTGTAATCCCCCCTCTCTCTCTTGTCATCCCCCTCTCTCTCTTGTCATCCCCCCCTCTCTCCTCTCATCCCCCCTCTCTCTCCTCTCATCCCCCCTCTCTCTCCTCTCATCCCCCCTCTCTTCTCTCATCCCCCCTCTCTCTCCTCTCATCCCCCCTCTCTCTCTCCTCTCATCCCCCCCTCTCTCTCCTCTCATCCCCCCTCTCTCTCCTGTCATCCCCCCTCTCTCATGTCATCCCCCCTCTCTCTCCTCTCATCCCCCCTCTCTCTCCTGTCATCCCCCCTCTCTCTCCTCTCATCCCCCCTCTCTCTCCTCTCATCCCCCCTCTCTCTCTTGTCATCCCCCCTCTCTCTCCTCTCATCCCCCCTCTCTCTCTTGTCATCCCCCCTCTCTCCTCTCATCCCCCTTCTCTCTCCTGTCACCCCCCCTCTCTCTCCTGTCATCCCCCCTCTCTCTCTCATCCCCCCTCTCTCTCCTCTAATCCCCCCTCTCTCTCTTGTCATCCCCCCTCTCTCCTGTCATCCCCCTCTCTCTCTTGTCATCCCCCCTCTCTATCTTGTCATCCCCCCTCTCTCCCCTGTCATCCCCCCTCTCTCTTCTCTCATCCCCCCTCTCTCCTGTCATTCCCACTCTCTCTCTTGTCATCCCCCCTGTCTCTTCTCTCATCCCTCCTCTCTCCTGTCATCCCCCCTCTCTCTCTTGTCATTCTCCCTCTCTCTCCTCTCATCCCCCCTCTCTCTCCTCTCATCCCCCCTCTCTCTCTTGTCATCCCCCTCTCTCCTGTCATCCCCCCTCTCTCTCTTGTCATCCCCCCCTCTCTCCTCTCATCCCCCCTCTCTCTCCTGTCATCCCCCCTCTCTCTCCTGTCATCCCCCCTCTCTCTCTTGTCATCCCCCTCTCTCTCCTCTCATCCCCTCTCTCTCCTCTCATCCCCCTCTCTCCTCTCATCCCCCTCTTTCTCCTCTCGTCCCCCCTCTCTCCTGTCATCCCCCTCTCTCTCTTGTCATCCCCCCTTTCTCTCCTCTCATCCCCCTCTCTATCTTGTCATCCCCCTCTCTCTCCTGTCATCCCCTCTCGCTCTCCTGTCATCCCCCCTCTCTCATTTCATCCCCACTCTCTCTCCCCCATCCCCCCTCTCTCCTGTCATCCCCCCTCTCTCTCTTGTCATCCCCCCTCTCTCTCCTCTCATCCCCCCTCTCTATCTTGTCATCCCCCTCTCTCTCCTGTCATCCCCTCTCTCTCTCCTGTCATCCCCCCTCTCTCCTCTCATCCCCCCTCTCTCTCCTCTCATCCCCCCCTCTCTCCTGTCATCCCCCCTCTCTCTCTTGTCATCCCCCCCTCTCTCCTCTCATCCCCCTCTCTCTCTTGTCATCCCCCCTCTCTCTCCTGTCATCCCCCCTCTCTCTCCTCTCATCCTTTCTCTCTCCTCTCATCCCCCCTCTCTCCTGTCATCCCCCCTCTCTCTCTTATCATCCCCCCTCTCTCCTGTCATCCCCCCCTCTCTCCTGTCATCCCCCCTCTCTATCTTGTCATCCCCCTCTCTCTCCTCTCATCCCCCATCCCCCCTCTCTCCTGTCATCCCCCCTCTCTCTCCTCTCATCCCCCCTCTCTATCTTGTCATCCCCCCTCTCTCTCCTGTCATCCCCTCTCTCTCTCCTGTCATCCCCCCTCTCTCCTCTCATCCTCCCTCTCTCTCTTGTCATCCCCCCTCTCTCTCCTCTCATCCCCCCTCTCTATCTTGTCATCCCCCCTCTCTCTCCTGTCATCCCCCCTCTCTCTCTTGTCATCCCCCCTCTCTCTCCTCTCATCCCCCCTCTCTCTCCTGTCATCCCCCCTCTCTCTCCTCTCATCCCCCCTCTCTATCTTGTCATCCCTCCTCTCGCCTGTCATCCCCCTCTCTATCTTGTCATGCCCCCTCTCTCTCCTCTCATCCCCCCTCTCTATCTTGTCATCTCCCTCTCTCTCCTCTCATCCCCCCTCTCTCCTGTCATCCCCCCTCTCTCTCTTGTCATCCCCCCCTCTCTCTTGTCATCCCCCCTCTCTCCTCTCATCCCCTCTCTCTCTTGTCATCCCCCCTCTCTCCTGTCATCCCCCTCTCTCTCCTCTCATCCCCCCTCTCTCCTCTCATCCCCCCTCTCTCTCTTGTCATCCCCCCTCTCTCTTGTCATCCCCCCTCTCTCTCCTGTCATCCCCCTCTCTCTCCTGTCATCCCCCCTCTCTCTCCTCTCATCCCCCCTCTCTCCTCTCATCCCCCCTCTCTCTCCTGTCATCCCCCTCTCTCTCCTCTCATCCCCCTCTCTCTCCTCTCATCCCACCTCTCTCTCCTCTCATCCCCCCTCTCTCTCCTCTCATCCCCCCTCTCCCTCCTCTCATCCCCCCTCTCTCTCTTGTTATCCCCCCTCTCATCCCCTCTCTCTCCTCTCACCCCCCTCTCTCTCTTGTCATCCCCCCTCTCTCTCCTCTCATCCCCCCTCTCTCTCCTCTCATCCCCCCTCTCTCTCTTTTCATCCCCCCTCTCATCCCCCCCCTCTCCTCTCATCCCCCCTCTCTCTCCTCTCATCCCCCCTCTCTCTCCTCTCATCCCCCTCTCTCTCTTTTCATCCCCCCTCTCATCCCCCCCCTCTCTCCTCTCATCCCCCCTCTCTCTCCTCTCATCCCCTCTCTCTCCTCTCATCCCCCCTCTCTCTCCTCTCATCCCCCCTCTCTCCTCTCATCCCCCCTCTCTCTCCTCTCATCCCCCCTCTCTCCTCTCATCCCCTCTCTCTCTTGTCATCCCCCCTCTCTCCTGTCATCCCCCTCTCTCTCCTCTCATCCCCCCTCTCTCCTCTCACCCCCCCTCTCTCTCTTGTCATCCCCCCTCTCTCTCCTCTCATCCCCCCTCTCTCTCCTCTCATCCCCCCTCTCTCTCCTCTCATCTCCCCCTCTCTCCTCTCATCCCCCCCTCTCTCCTCTCATCCCCCCTCTCTCTCCTGTCATCCCCCTCTCTCTCCTCTCATCCCACCTCTCTCTCCTCTCATCCCCCCTCTCTCTCCTCTCATCCCCCCTCTCTCTCCTCTCATCCCCCCTCTCGCTCTTGTTATCCCCCCTCTCATCCCCTCTCTCTCCTCTCACCCCCCTCTCTCTCTTGTCATCCCCCCTCTCTCTCCTCTCATCCCCCCTCTCTCTCCTCTCATCCCCCCTCTCTCTCTTTTCATCCCCCCTCTCATCCCCCCCTCTCTCCTCTCATCCCCCCTCTCTCTCCTCTCATCCCCCCTCTCTCTCTTTTCATCCCCCCTCTCATTCCCCCTCTCTCTCCTCTCATCCCCCCTCTCTCTCCTCTCATCCCCTCTCTCTCCTCTCATCCCCCCTCTCTCTCCTCTCATCCCCCCTCTCTCCTCTCATCCCCCCTCTCTCTCCTCTCATCCCCCCTCTCTCCTCTCATCCCCCCTCTCTCTCCTCTCATCCCCCCTCTCTCCTCTCATCCCCCCTCTCTCTCCTCTCATCCCCTCTCTCTCCTCTCACCCCCCCTCTCTCTCTTGTCATCCCCCCTCTCTCTCCTCTCATCCCCCCTCTCTCTCCTCTCATCCCCCCTCTCTCTCCTCTCATCCCCCCTCTCTCCTCTCATCCCCCCTCTCTCTCCTCTCATCCCCCCTCTCTCTCCTCTCATCCCCCCTCTCTCCTCTCATCCCCTTCTCCCTCCTTTCTCCCCAACCTCTCCTCTAAATGAAATAGCTTAAGATAATGAAAGAGTGGAAACTGAAAGTGTTTTCCTCTGAATAGTGCATTAGTCATTGTTTACCAGTAATTCTAAAATATCTAAGTGCTAACCTCACTGCACCCTTTCCACTGATGCAACTCTGAGATGAAGATTTCATCAAATGTGCACAATGCTGTGATGGATGTGAGATATTGTTGTGGGGCTCTTCAAAAGGAGAAAAATCTCCCACACATTTTCTATTTCTAGGTCAAAACTTCCCATGGGGTTCTAAAACACAGATGAAGCAAACACACACACACACATACACACACACACACACACACACACACACACACACACACACACACACACACACACACACACACACACACACACACACACACACACACACACACACACACACACACATACAGTATCAGCAAGGCTGGTGCACATTCACACACACACACACACACACACACACACACACACACACACACACACACACACACACACACACACACACACACACACACACACACACACACACACACACACACACACACTACGATCAGTCCCACACACACAGAGGTGGCAGTAATAAAACATGTCATACTGTAGACACTTCACAGTAATGAGCTACACATCTACAGTAGCCCGCAGCACATAGAGCCTTACCAAACTACTGTAATATTACAGTAATAATGACTGGGATAATATAATGTAAGGCTGCAAAAACCCAACATGCATTACAATCAAGACCAATGATGCAAATATGATGCAAAAGCACTTCAACCGAATAACATTTTTATTACTGTACCACTATGGCATTAATTACCTGCTGTATTCTAGACGGGGTGTATGGTTGAGTTTACCTGCTGTATTCTAGACAGGGTGTATGGTTGAGTTTACCTGCTGTATTCTAGACAGGATGTATGGTTGAGTTTACCTGCTGTATTCTAGACAGGGTGTATGGTTGAGTTTACCTGCTGTATTCTAGACAGGATGTATGGTTGAGTTTACCTGCTTTATTCTAGACGGTGTGTATGGTTGAGTTTACCTGCTGTATTCTAGACAGGATGTATGGTTGAGTTTACCTGCTGTATTCTAGACGGGGTGTATGGTTGAGTTTACCTGCTGTATTCTAGACGGGGTGTATGGCTGAGTTTACCTGCTGTATTCTAGACAGCCTTCTGGTCCCACAAGTATAGGAAAACCAAACCACACACACACACACCTGCATACCTGCAGCCAGGTGTGACTGAGTTGTCTCACCGCGATACAAAGAGTGACTAAAGATAGCAGCTGTTTAGAATCAGAGAATGTACTAGGGACCATTTGTCTGTGCATGTGCGTGCATGTGTGTGCCCCAACAACCCAGTTAATATTGATTGAATATTGATCTGTTCAGCAATACCAGATTACAAATATCTGAGCTAAAGTGATCTGTTCATCAGTGATAAAATCAATTGTAAAGAGCCCATCTGGTTCGACTGATAAACTAAAATCCAGTAGTCACACTCTAATTTCCCCCATTGAGTAGAGTGATGAGTCCACGGGCGTAGAGAACCAGAAGGTGCCTTATTCCCTTCATAGATCACTTCTCTTGACCAGGGCCCATGAGGTGGCGTCTCTTTATATCATGTTTTTGAAACAACAACATTACTCCATTATCAGTGGTGGTTCTGCTTTGAAACAACATTACTCCATTATCAGTGGTGGTTCTGCTTTGAAACAACATTACTCCATTATCAGTGGTGGTTCTGCTTTGAAACAACATTACTCCATTATCAGTGGTGGTTCTGCTTTGAAACAACATTACTCCATTATCAGTGGTGGTTCTGCTTTGAAACAATATTACTCCATTATCAGTGGTGGTTCTGCTTTGAAACAACATTACTCCATTATCAGTGGTGGTTCTGCTTTGAAACAACATTACTCCATTATCAGTGGTGGTTCTGCTTTGAAACAACATTACTCCATTATCAGTGGTGGTTCTGCTTTTAAATGACATTAATAATATAAAATAATAATATGCCATTTAGCAGACGCTTTTATCCAAAGCGACTTACAGTCATGCGTGCATACATTTTACTCCATTATCAGTGGTGGTTCTGCTTTTAAATGACATTACTCCTTTATCAGTAGTTGTTATGCTTTGAAACAACATTACTCCACTAGTTCTTAAATGCACTACAAATCAAATCAAATCATATGTTATTTGTCACACGCGCCGAATACAACAGGTGTAGACCTGGTTAAGGGCTTACTTACAAGCCCTTAACCAACAATTCAGTTTTAAGAAAGAATACCAAAAAAAATCACACCAAAAAATACAATATACAGTTGAAGTCGGAAGTTTACATATACCTTAGCCAAATACATTTAAACTCAGTTTTTCACAATTCCTGACATTTAATCTTAGTAAAAATGCCCTGTTTTAGGTCAGTTAGGATCACCACTTTATTTTAAGAATGTGAAATGTCAGAATAATAGTAGAGAGAATGATTTATTTCAGCTCGTATTTCTTTCATCACGTTCCCAGTGGGTCAGAAGTTTACATACACTCAATTAGTATTTGGTAGTATTGTCTTTAAATTGTTTAACTTGGGGTCAAGCGTTTTGGGTAGCCTTCCACAAGCTTCCCACAATAAGTTGAGTGAATTTTGGCCCATTCCTCCTGACAGAGCTGGTGTAACTGAATCAGGTTTGTAGGCCTCCTTGCTCGCACACGCTTTTTCAGTTCTGCCAAAAAATGTTCTATAGGATTGAGGTCAGGGCTTTGTGATGGCCACTCCAATACCTTGACTTTGTTGTCCTTAAGCCATTTTGCCACAACTTTGGAAGTATGCTTGGGGTCATTGTCCATTTGGAAGACCCATTTGCGACCAAGTTTTAACTTCCTGACTGCTGTCTTGAGATGTTGCTTCAATATATCCACATAATTTTTCTTCCTCATGATGCCATCTATTTTGTGAAGTGCACCAGTTCCTCCTGCAGCAAAGCACCCCCACAGCATGATGCTGCCACCCCCGTGCTTCACGGTTGGGATGGTGTTCTTCGGCTTGCAAGCAACCCCCTTTTTCCTCCAAACATAACGATGGTCATTATGGCCAAACAGTTCTATTTCTGTTTCATCAGTCCAGAGGACATTTCTCCAAAAATATCTTTGTCCCCATGTGGAGTTGCAAACCGTAGTCTGGCTTTTTTTTATGGCGGTTTTGGAGCAGTGGCTTCTTCCTTGCTGAGCTGCCTTTCAGGTTATGTCGATATAGGACTCGTTTTTACTGTGGATATAGATACTTTTGTACCTGTTTCTTCCAGCATCTTCACAAGGTCCTTTGCTGTTGTTCTGGGATTTATTTGCTCTTTTCGCACCAAAGTACGTTAATCTCTAGGAGACAGAACGCGTCTCCTTCCTGAGTGGTATGACGGCTGTGTGGTCCCATGGTGTTTATACTTGCGTACTATTGTTTGTACAGATGAACGTGGTACCTTCAGGCGTTTGGAAATTGCTCCCAAGGCTGAACCAGACTTGTGGAGGTCTACCATTTTTTTTCTGAGGTCTTGGCTGATTTCTTTTGATTTTCCCATAATGTCAAGCAAAGAGGCACTGAGTTTGAAGGTAGGCCTTGAAATACATCCACAAGTACACCTCCAATTGACTCAAATTATGTCAATTAGCCTATCAGAAGCTTCTAAAGCCATGACATCATTTTCTGGAATTTTACAAGCTGTTTAAAGGCACAGTCAACTTAGTGTATGTAAACTTCTGACCCACTGGAATTGTGATACAGTGAATTATAAGTGCAATAATCTGTCTGTAAACAATTGTTGGAAAAATTACTTGTGTCATGCACAAAGTAGATGTCCTAACCGACTTGCCAAACCTATAGTTTGTTAATAAGACATTTGTGGAGTGGTTGAAAAACGAGTTTTAATGACTCCAACTTAAGTGTATGTAAATTTACGACTTCAACTGTACCTCATTAGATTGGCTCTTAGCCTATGACCACCCTTTGCGTGCTAAAGAATCACTACAGTGGATCAGGAAGAGATTTGAATCAACATCATGGGCTCCTATATAAACGTTACATAGGCTGTGTTTAATGTGTGGAAGCATAGGGCTGTCGTCTGTGAATTGTGTGGGCTAGAAGTCAAACTGCAGTTGTTGAAACCGAAACTTGATGTGTAGGACGTGTGAGGGCTTCTTTTCTAAGGTACAGTTCAGCGTGTATACTTTAGTATGGAGCAGAATGTATATACAGTACTTTACTGTGGAGCAGAATGTATATATAGTACTTTAGTGTGGAGCAGAATGTATATATAGTACTTTAGTGTGGAGCAGAATGTATAAACAGTACTTTACTGTGGAGCAGAATGTATATATAGTACTTTAGTGTGGAGCAGAATGTATATATAGTACTTTAGTGTGGAGCAGAATGTATATATAGTACTTTAGTGTGGAGCAGAATGTATATACAGTACATTAGTATGGAGCAAAATGTATATATAGTACTTTAGTGTGGATCAGAATGTATGGAGCAGAATGTATATACAGTACTTTAGTATGGAGCAGAATTTATATATAGTACTTTAGTATGGAGCAGAATGTATATACAGTACTTTAGTATGGAGCAGAATGTATATATAGTACTTTAGTATGGAGCAGAATGTATATATAGTACTTTAGTGTGGAGCAAAATGTATATATAGTACTTTAGTGTGGAGCAGAATGTATATATAGTACTTTAGTGTGGAGCAGAATGTATATATAGTACTTTAGTATGGAGCAGAATGTATATACAGTACTTTAATATGGAGCAGAATGTATATATATAGTACTTTAGTATGGAGCAGAATGTATATATAGTACTTCAGTATGGAGCAGAATGTATATATAGTACTTTAGTATGGAGCAGAATGTATATATAGTACTTTAGTATGGAGCTGTCACGCCCTGACTCAGGGGACGCTTATATGTTGAGTCAGGGTGTGTATATTCCTTGTTGTGCTTTTCCTAGGTTGTCGATCTAGTATGTCTAGTTCTATGTTGGCCGGTGTGGTTCCCAATCAGAGGCAGCTGTCGCTCGTTGTCTCTGATTGGGGACCATACTTAGGCAGCCTTGTGGCACTGTCTAGTTGTGGGATCTTGTTCCGTGTAAGGTTAGTTGTGTGTCTGCCGTAGGACTTCACGTTTCGTTTCCTTTGTTGTTTTGTCGTGTTGTTTATTACGTTAAAATAAACATATACGCATATCACGCTGCGCCTTGGTCTGACCCGTCATTCAACGAACGTGACAGGAGCAGAATGTATATATAGTACTTTAGTGTGGAATGACAAGTGTGTGTGTGTGAGACAGACACACATGCAGCCAGTCTAGTCTAGTCTAGTCTAGTCCAGTCCAGGCTAGACTTGGCTAGCAGTCTCATTGAACAACAAATCACAGTGGAAACATGGAGCAGCTGTGGACAGACTCACTGCCTGACACACACATACACACACGGATGGACACACAGACACACACACACACGGACGGACACAAACACACACACACACACACACACAAACACATGGACGGACACACACACACGGACGGACGGACGGACACACATACACACACATACACACACATACACACACACACACACACACAGATAAACACACACACATTTGGACGGACACACACATTAAGGACAAAGGTCTATGCATCCTTAATTACTCCAGTGGAAGTATTACATCTGTCTTTTCCCTCTCTTGCATCTCTACTCTAACGCCCTTTCACAGAGGAGGGGGAACGCGATGCCCAAATGACACCCTATTCCCTATATAGTGCACTACTTTTGACCAGTCCATAAGGGCTCCGGTCAAAAGTAGTGCACTATATAGGGAATATGGTGCCATTTGGTATGCATCAGAAATAAGGCTCAATTTAGCACACAAACATCTGTCTGCTAGAGCGCAATGATGAAGCGTTCACTCCCCTCTGTTTTCTCTTGTCTGGCCTTGGTCGGGAACACTGGGTTACAGTGGGTAACAGTTGTAAAGTGAATCTTTACCTATGCAAGGGGAAACCTGGAACAGGGGGACATCACTTCGGATCAGTTCTTACACTAGTGAGAGCTTTTTCCTTTTTAGCTAGTTTTTACTGAAGGAAGAGTCGCTCTACATTCCTCCCAGAAACACCCGCTGGGTTGGAGACAGAAATGCACGTGCACGTGCACGTGCACACACACACACACACACACACACACACACACACACACACACACTCCTCCAGCCTCTCTAAGTGGGACTCCAGCGGTCCAGTTGGTAGTAGTCGTGAGCTCAGCTCAGCTCTCCTCTCCTCACCACCATCCCTCTTATTGGCCGAGACAGAGACATCTCCTTGGCGACTGCCCTTGACATCCAATTAGAAGTTGTCCTGGGCTACATGTTGAAGAAGTGGAGAAGGCTTAATGGAGGGCCCGACTCCCCTGCTCTGAGACTGGGCTGTGTTGTTTCCTCACCTCCTGTTTGGTCAGAATATACATTTCATCCGTGGACCTTGGTTCTCCGTATACAGTGCATTCGGAAAGTATTCAGACACCTTTACTTTTTCCACATTTTGTTACATTACAGCCTTGTTCTAAAATGGATTACAGAAATAAAACATATTCTCTATCTACACACAATACCCCATAATGACAAAGCAAAAACAGGTTTTTAGAAATTTTTGCAAATGTATTCAAAAATAAAAACAGAAATACCTTATTTACATAAGTATTCAGACCCTTTGCTAGGTGACTCGAAATTGAGCTCAGGTGCATCCTGTTTCTATTGATCATCCTTGAGATGTTTCTATAACTTGATTGGAGTCCCCCTATGGTCAATTAAATTGATTGGACATGATTTGGAAAGGCACACACCTGTCTGTATAAGGTCCCACAGTTGCCAGTAATTGTCAGAGCAAAAACCAAGCCATGAGGTCGAAGGAATTGTCCGTAGAGCTCAGAGACAGGATTGTGTCGAGGCACAGATCTGGGGAAGGGTTCCAAAAAAATGTCTGCAGGATTGAAGGTCCCCAAGAACACAGTGGCCTCCATCATTCTTAAATGGAAGAAGTTTGGAACCACCAAGACTCTTCCTAGAGCTGGCCGCCCGGCCAAACTGAGCAATTGGGGGAGAAGGGCCTTGGTCAGGGAGGTGACCAAGAACATGATGGTCACTCTGACAGAGCTCCAGAGTTCCTGAGCTCCAGAGTTCCACATGACAGCCCGCTTGGAGTATGCCAAAAGGCACCTAAAGACTCTCAGACCATGAGAAACAAGATTCTCTGGTCTGATGAAACCAAGATTGAACTCTTTGGCCTGAATGCCAAGCGTCACGTCTGGAGGAAACCTGGCACCATCCCTACGGTGAAGCACGGTGGTGGCATCATCATGCTGTGGGGATGTTTTTCAGAACCAGGGACTGGGAGACTAGTCAGGATCGAGGGAAAGATGAACGGAGCAAAGTACAGAGAGATCATTGATGAAAACCTGCTCCAGAGCGCTCAGGACCTCAACAGGACAACGACCCTAAGCACACAGCCAAGACAATGCAGGAGTGGCTTCAGGACAAGTCTGTGAATGTCCTTCAGTGGCCCAGCCAGAGCCTGGACTTGAACCCGATCGAACATCTCCGGAGTGACCTGAAAATAGCTGTGCAGTGACGCTCCCCATCCAACCTGACAGAGCTTGAGAGGATCTGCAGAGAAGAATGGGAGAAACTCCCCAAATGCAGGTGTGCCAAGCTTGTAGAGTCATACCCAAGAAGACTCAAGGTTGTAATCGCTGCCAAAAGTGCTTCAACAAAGCACTAAGTAAAGTTTTTTTTTTTTTTTTTTTTTACATATTTGCAAACATTTCTAAAAACCTGTTTTTGCTTTGTCATTATGGGGTATTGTGTGTAGATTGATGAGGGGGGAAAAAAAACAATTTAATACATTCTAGAATAAGACTGTATTGTAACAAAATGTGAAAAGAATCATGGGGACTGAATACTTTCCGAAGGCACTGTATGTCTATACATAAAAAACCAAGTCAAATCCCTTGGTTTCTGTTTTGTCCCTGAAGTGCACACATTTCTTCTACCATTAATGGTACAGTACTTTGACCGCTTTAACGAAAACAATCCTCTATTATGTTCAAATATGCAGAAATGTCAAATAAGGGGGAGGGAACTTCTCCCATCTCCTTTCTTAAGGGCCTGATTCAGACTTAGGAAATGTACGCCTTTCCTACTCACTTCTCAGTAGTTGGTATTCAGACTTACCTCATTGCGCATGCTTAATACATGTACTGTATTTCAACCACTGAAAATCTTCCCACTTGCTGGCCAACAGATTTTCTCGTGGAGTTTTCATTCAACGGGGTTTCAGTACATTTATCCCAAGGCTATCCCTTTAAATGTGGTGTACCTTTAATTATAATTTTCTCGACAGACTCACTAGAATAAATGGAGAGAACGGTTCAGAATATTAGGGATCAATGAAAGAAAGCCATGTAGGCATAAATACACGCACATATTCGTCTCCTTTTCAGCACCAATACTGTGATCTTGTGTATTATTTATCAGGCTCCAGGTTTAAACTGCTACACATGGTCTGAGTTCCATAATGATTCAAATAGGCTACACGTACCAAATTATTTCCCAACTTATAATACACTACAATACCAAAAGTATGTGGACACCTGCTCGTCGAACATTTCATTTCATAATCATGGGCATTAATATGGAGTTGGTCCCCCTTTTTGCTGCTATAACAGCCTCCACTCTTCTGGGAAGGCTTTCTACTAGATGTTGGAACATTGCTGCGGGGACTTCCTTCCATTCTAGCCACAAGAGCATTAGTGAGGTTAAGCACTGATGTTGGGTGATTAGGCCTGGCTCGCAGTCAGCGTTCCAATTCATCCCAATGGGGTTGAGGTCAACCCTATGCATTTGGGAAGGTAGAGTTCTCCTGGCATCCACAAACTCAATTTCGTCCATCGGACTGCCAGATGGTGAAGCATGATTAATCACTCCAGAGAACACATTTCCACTGCTCCAGAGTCCAACGGCGGCAAGTTTTACACCACTCCAGCTGACGCTTGGCATTGCGCATGGTGATCTTAGGCTTGTCTGCGGCTGCTCGGCCATGGAAACACTTTTCATGAAGCTCTCGACGAACAGTTCTTGTGCTGACTTTGCTTCCAGAGGCAGTTTTAAACTTGGTAGTGAGTGTTGCAACCGAAGACAAACGATTTTTACGTGCTACATGCTTCAGCACTCGGCGGTCCCATTCTGTGAGCTTGTGTGTCCTACCACTTCGCGGCTGAGTGGTTGCTCCTAGATGTTTCCACTACACAATAACAGCACTTACAGTTAAATTTGACGATCTGACATTGTTGGAAAGGTGGTATCCTATTACGGTGCCATGTTGAAAGTCACTGAGCTCTTCAGTAAGGCCATTCTACTGCCAATGTTTGTCTATGGAGATTGCATGGCTGTGTGCTCGATTTTATACACCTGTCAGCAACGGGTTGTCGCTGAAATAGCCGAATCCACTAATTTGAAGGGGTGTCCACATACTGTTTTATATATAATATGCATAATATGATCCACTATTACTAGCGATCCTCAGGAACGACCAAACGAACGTGACAGAGGAAAGAAAGGTAAACTAACGATGTGATGCAATATGTCAACTTTACAAATGTTATAAACTGATGGTGGCTACCGATAGTGGCATTTGTTTTTAAATACAGTGAAAGGTCCGGGCATATAGTTAAAACAGTCTAGAAATCATAAATCAACTCGGTAGCTTTGGCGCTATACTGTCATTTGGGTCTCCAAATTTCATCCTTGCAAGTCATGAGGCGTAGTATTTCATAAACTTCACTGTTGAAAAGGTGATATGTTGAAACGCTTCAGTTTGCTGCCGTATGACTGGTTTCACATTTGTCTCCAGCGACCATAAGGTAAAATAGATCTAAAACAATTGTCATTTATATTTACAATCCCCTTATCCAAACGGTAATTTAATATAGGGAAAAAAGAAAGTAAGATGTTGTTCCACTTGGAACTGACATGTTGCTGGACCTTATTCATCGTTCCATCGCTCGTAAAGGTGGAAACATTAAAGTCAAGGTCAGAATACGGCTTATCTGTAGACACACCTCCTCCACGCCTTCATTTCTTAGAGCTCCACCCCCAGCGGATAGTGGGTGAGTAGCATACTATTCTCATTCTTAAATTCAAGGTCAGAATATGCGTAAAGAGAAAGGTAGATCAAAAGGGAATAACGTTGCTTAACTCGGGACGGAATTCCCCCCTAGATGCACAGGCCTGGGATTAAACACGTTTTTAAAAAAACATTCTCCTTCTATTTGTCCCAGCAGTGTAAAGGGGCATGATGATCATTAGTCATAATAATAACCACACTCACTTTATAAAACATTAATTATTCAGCACGGTTCAACATTAAGTATTTAAATGCAGCCGTTTCCGCTACAGTAGTTGTCTTATCAGAAGTAGGGAGGAGAGGGAACGGAAGTGGTGGTGGGTGTGGAAGAATGCAGTGAGTGTGTGAGAGAGAGAGTTTGAGTCAGAGGGATTTCTCTATTCTGTACTCCTGGCTTGTTGAGAGAGGTTGAAACAGAGGGATTTCTCTATTCTGTACTCCTGGCTTGTTGAGAGAGGTTGAAACAGAGGGATTTCTCTATTCTGTACTCCTGGCTTGTTGTAAGAGGTTGAGTCAGAGGGATTTCTCTATTCTGTACTCCTGGCTTGTTGAGAGAGTTTGAGTCAGAGGGATTTCTCTATTATGTACTCCTGGCTTGTTGAGAGAGTTTGAGTCAGAGGGATTTCTCTATTCTGTACTCCTGGCTTGTTGAGAGAGGTTGGGACAGGGAAGGGGGAAAGGACAGATGGACAGAGGGATAACTCTATATCTATTCTCTCTCTCTTCCTGTCTGTCTGTCTGTCTGTCTGTCTGTCAAGCCTGTTGGGCCCTCAAGGACATTAGGCAGCAGTCCCGTGAATCTCTGGATGTGCACTGCAATGTGCATGTCTCTCTGCTGCTATTGTCCCCTGTGGCAGGATGGCTGGGGATGGCTGTCTGGCTGGATAGCTGGATGAGGCTCCACACCGAGTCGTGCCACAGCCCCACACCATAACAACCCCACTACTACTTGACCAGAGAAATGGATGCACTGCTGTGTTTTGAACCCATTATGACGACAGGGAAGGAGGGAGGGAGGGAGAGAGAGAGAGAGAGAGAGAGAGAGAGAGAGAGAGAGAGAGAGAGAGAGAGAGAGAGAGAGAGAGAGAGAGAGAGAGAGAGAGAGAGAGAGAGAGAGAGAGAGAGAGAGAGAGAGAGAGAGAGAGAGAGAGAGAGAGAGAGAGAGAGAGAGAGAGAGAGAGAGAGAGCAAGAGAGAGAGAGAGAGAGCGAGAGAGCGAGAGAGAGAGAGCAAGAGAGTGAGAGGGAAGGATGGAGGGGATTACATCATCTATATCGGTGGCTCATTTGCTTGTAAGCCTTTTCCCTCCCAGAGCCTCTGTATACACACCGTCTCTCCCAGTCCCATCATGCATTGGGTACATACTCTCCCAGTCCCATCATGCATTGGGTACAGTCTCTCCCAGTCCCATCATGCATTGGGTACAGTCTCTCCCTGCCACATCATGCATTCGGTACAGTCTCTCCCTGCCACATCATGCATTGGGTACAGTCTCTCCCAGTCCCATCATGCATTGGGGATATGAAGTGATATACAGTATAGGATGAATTAAATTTTAATTGAATTTAGATACATCTTCATAATGGCTGACAATCAATACATAAGTTATTTACATTAGTCATTATTATGAAATATTACAATTGGAATTTACAGGAACTTTGTACAAAATATGCCTGATGCCTCGTGTTAACGTGGTTGATTCACCTCGGGTCCTGTCACAGTCATTTCTGGAGAAAAAAATTGTTTTGACCCATGCATAAAAAGACTGATGGTTTATTAGTGTCTGGTAGTTGGTAGGTAATGGTAGAGCTTGAGTTTCCTCGCTACCAAGTAGCTGCTTTTAAAAGTCCATTAGAAAGAAATGGGAAAAAATAAAGAAAAAGAAAAGAAAAAAAACTCCAAGTACAAAGTACAGGGTCAGGAAAAATTACATTCTTTTTTTTTTTCCTTCGATCAATTTAAGCTTTTAGATTTGTATAATCCGGCCACGGTACCTCTTACCTGTTAGTTAGTTAGACTGCAAAAAACAACAACAGACCCGTTTAAATATATAATTCATTCATAATTTTTATACATCTGGCTTTTTATGAATATTTAGTTTATAAAAATGGACCATGTCCTTTTTAATATGATTTTTAAAACATTATATCTACAATTCATCAAAACATAAAACCTAATCACAATGGAACGTGTCAAAGTTCTAGAATCGATTAACTCTATTGATATGATTGTGGATTACTATATTTATGCAGCAACTTTCATTGCAATGAAAGATGGGCTTAGCTCTCTCGATGTCCATCAGCAATGTAAATAAGCACCCACCTGGGTAATAAATAAATAAAGCCAACCTCTCTCCCCTTGATGCCGCCCACACTGGCAATGCAGAGGCAAGGGTTATGCAGTACTGTCTCTCTCTTTAAACCAGGGCAGTTTGATGTGATGGACTCCTTGATTCTGTCAGTGCAACAGTCAGGTCAAAAACACTTGGCAGGTCAGAGCTTCAAGATCCACCGTCTTGCTATACTTTTACATGTGAAACCTTCATGGGAACTTCAATGGCCAGAATGGATGATGGGTCATGACCTCTAGGTTAAAGGTCATGAACCCACAAAATGGCAGGACAGAAACGGCAACACTGAAGACCCATTGGAATGTCCATTGAGAAGAGTGCCCCCTATTGACCAGCTGTGGTACTTTCACTTACAGTAGCCTGTTGTTGTTGGTCCCCATTTAAACCCCAAGCTCAGCCTAAGCTATGGGTGTGAAAGGAGTGCTGCAGAAATGACGAAATGACAGAAGAAATAACCTCAACTAGTTAAAAACTAAAAAGCGTTGTGTTCCATCGTTACAGATGGAGACACAACAGAAATGAAACAGAAGCATGCTTTTTAAAGGATGTTTTTGATATACAATAACTACAGGAAAATAGTCTATCAAGGATGAACCCCTTTAAAACCCTCTAGAAAGCCTTCCTGGATGCAGATAGCTCGGCTATGAACAAAATACATATACTAAACAAAACAAATCCTTAAAGTATATGCAAACACAAGCATAAATATTTGATCCACAGTTAAGCTACGAATGACAAATATTAGAGTGATATATTGAAATTTCTTCGGGAACAGGCACCATGTCTGTCTGTCTGTCTTTTTAAAATCTCTCCTCTCCTCTCCTTGAAGTGTCGGTCAGTCAGAGGTTATTCCCAGATCGGAAAAGAGTCACGGCAGATAGAAGCTGACTGTAGAAGAAGTGTTCGGGTGCTGCGCTCCTTCCTTCCAAAACAATTTTATTTTATTTCACACATTTCTTTAAAATGAATCAGCAAAAAAATAGGTGTGCTGTTTCTCTCTCTCATCTCCCTCTCTCTCTCTCTCTCTCTCTCTCTCTCTCTCTCTCTCTCTCGCTCGTCTCCATGATATCCCTCCATCCATCTCTCCTTAGTGTGCATAGTACAGCCAGTAGACCACGTTAAAGAAGGAGAACACAGTAGGGAAGATCATCCTGGACCACTTGTCGATAGAGTTCACATCAGCCAGGTCAGGGATGTTGACCTTGAGCTGCGAGGCCCGTCTCCGTAGGCGGGACTTCTTCTGGGTGGCGTGGCGCTCCAGGGCACTGTGGGGGCCTCCACCGTAGTTCTGGCGGGCCATGGCGGCCCTACGGTACTGCAGCGTGGAGCTGTCGTAGGCCAGCATGGTGTTGCGGGGGTCGCCTAGACCCCCAGCGCCCAGGGACCTGGACAGCTCAGGAGGAACACCCCCCATCTCGTTCTTCATCTCCAGGGAACCAAACAGGATGTTGTCATCAGTCAGGGAGGCGGTCATCTGTGATACGAGGAGGGGGGAGGAAGAGGAGGGGCGTGAGAGGAAGTGAATGGAGGCAAGGTTCATAGATCATCTTATTCTTAAATCATCTATGCTTACTTAAAATACTTAAAAGGTGTCTATCTTTACGGTTAATTAAAAGACGTGTGATTATTATTAGGTATGTGTTTTTATTTGTTCTCTTAGTTCACGTATTGTTCTGTGGTTGTACTAATGGGACACATTTGACTTAGCATAGTGTATTTACCATAACATTTTATATTTAATTAGAGATTATATTTCTATAAGTCAATAGCTAGTCATTACACATAAGTATAAGTTGACAGTCCTGTAAAGATACTATATATGTATACAGAACCAGTCAAAAGTTTGGACACACCTACTCATTCAAGGATTTTTCTTTATTTTTACAATTTTTTTACATTGTAGAATAACAGTGAAGACATCAAAACTATGAAATAACACATATGGAATCATGTAGTAACCAAAAAAAGTGTTAAACAAATCAAAATATATTTTATATTTGAGATTCTTCAAATAGCCACCCTTTACCTTGATGACAAATTTGCACACTCTTGGCATTCTCTCAACCAGCTTCATGAGATAGTCACCTGGAATGCATTTCAATTAACAGGTGTGCCTTCTTAAAAGCTAATTTGTGGAATTTATTTCCTTATTAATGCGTTTAAGCCAATCAGTTGTGTTGTGACAAGGTAGGGGGGTATACGGAAGATAGCCCTATTTGGTAAAAACCAAGTCCATATTATGACAAGAACAGCTCAAATAAGCAAAGAGAAATGACAGTCCATCATTACTTTAAGACAGTCAATGGTCAGTCAATACGGAAAATGTCAAGAACTTTGAAAGTTTCTTTAAGTGCAGTCGCAAAAACCATCAAGCGCTATGATGAAACAGGCTCTCATGAGGACCGCCACAGGAATGGAAGACCCAGAGTTACCTCTGCTGCAGAGGATAAGTTCATTAGAGTTACCAGCCTCAGAAATTGCAGCCCAAATGAATGCTTCATAGAGTTCAAGTAACAGACACATCTCAACATCAACTGTTCAGAGGAGACTGTGTGAATCAGGCCTTCATGATCAAATTGCTGCAAAGAAACCACTACTAAAGGACACCAATAAGAAGAAGAGACTTGCTTGGGCCAAGAAACATGAGCAATGGACATTAGACGGGTGGAAATGTGTCCTTTGGTCTGGAGTCCAAATTTGAGATTTTTGGTTCCAACCGCCGTGTCTTTGTGAGACGCGGTGTGGGTGAACGGATGATCCCGCATGTGTATTTCCCACCGTAAAGCATGGAGGAGGAGGTGTTATGGTGTGGGGGTGCTTTGCTGGTGACACTGTCTGTGATTTATTTAGAATTCAAGGCACACTTAACCAGCATGGCTACCACAGCATTCTGCAGCAATACGCCATCCCATCTGGTTCGCACTTAGTGGGACTATCATTTGTTTTTCAACAGGACAATGACCCAACACACCTCCAGGTGGTGTAAGGGCTATTTGACCAAGAAGGAGAGTGATGGAGTGCTGCATCAGATGACCTGGCCTCCACAATCCCCCGACCTCAACCAAATTGAGATGGTTTGGGATGAGTCGGACCGCATAATGAAAGAAAAGCAGCCAACAGGTGCTCAGCATATGTGGGAACTACTTCAAGACTATTAGAAAAGCATTCCAGGTGAAGCTGGTTGAGAGATTGCCAAGAGTGTGCAAAGCTGTCATCAAGGCAAAGGGTGGCTAATTGAAGAATCTCAAATATAAATGATATTTTGATTTGTTTAACACTGTCAAGGTAGATGTAGGTGGGTGTGGTGGTGGAATCAGGCGCAGGACGCAGAACGTTAGTCCAACAGACTTTAGTAGATGCACACAAAAACAATCACGAATAAATTCCCTGAGGCGAAAACTCAGCACGTAGGCGAAAATAACGGGCGCACTAACAGGTGCGACAAAACACTCCAAACAATATGGAGAAATAGCTCAACCGAGCAAACAGTAGAATAACAGCCTACCGGCACGACAGTAAAACAATCACACACAACACTAGACAAACACAAGGATAACTTATAGGACACTAATACACTAAACGAAAACAGGTGTGACAACAATCAGGCAAAAGCAAACGAACATAGAAACATGCAACGGTGGCAGCTAGTATTCCGGAGACGACGAACGCCGAAGCCTGCCCGAGCAAGGAAGAGAGGCAGCCTCGGCCGAAACCGTGACAGTACCCCCCCCCCTTGACGCGCGGCTCCAGACGTGCGCCGACTCCGGCCTCGGGGACGACCAGGAGGACGCGGAGCAGGATGCGTCGGGTGCCCACGATGGAATTCCGTCAGGAGAGACGGGTCCAAAATGTCTCTCCTCGGCACCCAGCACCGTTCCTCCGGGCCGTACCCCTCCCACTCCACTAGATATTGGAGACCCCCCATCCGACGTCTCGAATCCAAGATGGACCGCACGGAGTACGCCGGTGCCCCCTCGATGTCCAATGGGGGCGGAGGAGTCTCCCTGATCTCACTTTCTTGGAGTGGGCCAGCTACCACCGGCCTGAGAAGAGACACATGGAACGAGGGGTTAATACTTTTATACTCAACAGGTAGTTGTAATTTGTAACACACCTCGTTCAACCTTCTCAGGACTTTAAATGGCCCTACAAACCGCCGACCCAGTTTCCGACAGGGCAGGCGGAGGGGCAGGTTTCTGGTAGAGAGCCAGACTCGATCATCAGGTGCGTACACCGGTCCCTCACTGCGGTGGAGATCGGCGCTCGCCTTATGACGACGGAGGGCCCGCTGCAGGTGGACGTGTGCAGCGTTCCATGTCTCCTCCGAGCGCCGCACCCACTCATCCACCGCAGGAGCCTCGATCTGGTTCTGCTGCCAAGGTGCCAGAACCGGCTGGTAACCCAACACACATTGGAAAGGGGTTAGGTTAGTGGAGGAATGGCGTAGGGAATTCTGGGCCATTTCGGCCCAGGGAACGTACCTTGCCCACTCCTCCGGCCGGTCCTGGCAGTATGTTCTAAGAAACCTACCCACATCCTGGTTCACACGTTCCACCTGCCCATTACTCTCCGGGTGGTAACCCGAGGTGAGGCTCACCGAGACCCCCAACCGCTCCATAAAAGCTCTCCAGACTCTGGAGGTAAATTGGGGACCTCGATCAGACACAATATCCTCGGGTACCCCGTAGTGCCGGAACACATGGGTGAATAGTGCTTCGGCGGTTTGCAGGGCAGTAGGAAGGCCCGGCATAGGGAGCAAACGACAAGCCTTAGAAAACCGGTCCACAACGACCAGTATAGTGGTATTCCCCTGTGAAGGAGGAAGGTCAGTGAGGAAATCCACCAAGAGGTGAGACCATGGTCGTTGTGGAACGGGCAGGGGTAGTAAATTACCCCTAGGCAGATGTCTAGGCGCCTTACACTGGGCGCACACCGAGCAGGAGGAAACATAAACCCTCACATCCCTCGCCAACGTGGGCCACCAGTACTTGGCACTAAGACAGTGCACTGTCCGGCCGATACCAGGGTGTCCAGAGGAGGGTGACGTGTGAGCCCAATAGATCAATCGATCCCGAACCTCGAGCGGAACGTACTTCCGACCCTCCGGGCATTGAGGTGGACTAGGGTCGGTGCGTAACGCTCGCTCGAGTTCAGCATCGACCTCCCACACTACCGGTGCCACCAGACAAGACTCTGGCAGTATGGGAGTGGGCTCCACGGACCTCTCCTCCGTGTCATACCGCCGAGACAGTGCGTCTGCCTTACCATTCTGTGACCCAGGGATGTACGTGATCTTAAATGTGAACCGGGTCAAAAACATATTCCACCTCGCCTGGCGAGGGTTCAGCCTCCTCGCTGCCCGGATGTACTCCAGGTTACGGTGGTCCGTCAAAATGAGGAAAGGGTGTTGAGCCACCTCAAGCCAGTGCCTCCACACCTTTAGGGCCTGTACCACGGCTAACAGCTCTCTGTCCCCTACGTCATAGTTTCGCTCCGCCGGACTGAGCTTCTTGGAATAAAAAGCACAGGGGCGGAGTTTAGGTGGCGCGCCGGACCGTTGCGAAAGCACGGCTCCTATACCGGCCTCTGACGCGTCCACCTCTACCTGAAATGGCAAAGAGGGATCCGGATGCGCCAGCACCGGGGCCGAGGTAAACAGGTCCTTCAGCCTCCCAAACGCCCTGTCCGCCTCGGCTGACCACTGCAGACGCACCGGACCCCCCTTCAAAAGAGACGTTATGGGAGCTGCCACCTGTCCAAAACCCCGGATAAACCTCCGGTAGTAATTCGCAAACCCCTAAAACTGCTGCACCTCCTTCACAGTGGTTGGCGTTTGCCAATTACGCACGGCTGACACCCGGTCTACGTCCATCTTCACCCCTGACGCAGACAACTGATAACCCAAAAAGGAGACCGACTCCTGGAAAAACAGACACTTCTCTGCCTTGACATACAGGTCGTGCTCCAACAGCCTCCGCAACACTCTGCGCACCAGGGCCACATGCTCGACTCGGGTAGGCGAGTACACGAGAATGTCATCTATGTTCACGACCACCCCCTGCCCCTGCATGTCCCTGAAGATCTCATCCACGAATGATTGGAAAACTGAAGGAGCGTTCATCAACCCGTATGGCATGACAAGATACTCGTTATGGCCCGAGGTGGTACTAAAGGCTGTCTTCCATTCATCGCCCCCCCTAATGCGCACCAAGTTGTACGCACTCCTGAGATCTAATTTAGTGAAGAAACGCGCCCCGTGCAATGACTCCGTCATGGTCGCAATCAGCGGGAGTGGATAACTGTACTTCACCGTGATCTGATTGAGACCACGGTAATCAATGCACGGGCGTAACCCACCATCCTTTTTCTTCACAAAAAAGAAACTCGAGGACGCAGGGGAAGTGGAAGGCCGTATGTATCCTTGTCTCAGAGATTCGTATTTACGATATTCTTATCAACGAAATTCCCAGCCGCGCCTGAATCTACCAGCGCCTTATGCTGGGAATGAGGTGCTACCTGTGGAAAACGCACAGGTATACAGAAGTGTGCAACAGAGAGCTCTGGGTGAATGGGGCGCCTACTCACCTGGAAGGACTCCCCAGTGCGGGACCTGTCGTCTTCTCCCCTAGGAGGCCATCCCCAGCACCTAGCCGCGGTGTGTCCTCCCCGACCACAGTTGGTGCAGGAGATGGACCCCCTCGTAATCCGACCCCTCCTCTCTCTAGCGCCAGCGCCACCGAGCTCCATGGGGCACGGCTCGGAAGCGCTGGAGGGTGAAATGGACGGACCCCCCTTGGGACGTCCGCGGGTAGTTAGCAGGGCATCCAGCCTGATGGACATGTCGACCAACTGGTCGAACGAGAGGCTGGTGTCCCTACAGGCCAGCTCCCTACGGACGTCCTCACGTAGACTACATCGATAGTGATCGATGAGGGCCCGCTCATTCCACCCTGCATCCGCCGCTAGAGTACGGAATTCCAAGGCGAACTCCTGGGCACTCCTCTTCCCCTGCCGGAGGCAGAACAGACGCTCCCCCGCCGCTTTCCCCTCCGGGGGATGGTCAAACACCGCCCTGAAGCGGCGGGAGAACTCGTCGTATGTGATGGTGGTAGCGTCTATTCTCCTCCACTCTGCATTGGCCCATTTCAACGCCTTACCGGAAAGGCAGGAGATCAGGGCGGACACGCTCTCGTGTCCCGAGGGCGCCGGGTGCACGGTGGCCAGGTAAAGCTCCACCTGGAGAAGGAATCCCTGACACCCGGCAGCGGTCCCATCATAGGCCCTCGGGAGCGAGAGTCGAACTCCTCTGGGTTCCGGAGCAGGAATGGGCTGACTTGCCGATGGTGCGGGCAGGGACGATGGTGGTGGAGGTGTCCCTCGGGTCTCCCAGCCTCGGATGGTGGTGATCACCTCCTGCAGTGCGGACCCCATCCGCAGGATCTGGTCATTCTGCTCGCGGACCCTGTCCTCCAGCGTCGCCTGTGCTGCTGCGGCTCCTGCTGATTCCATTCGAGTGGTGTGTGATTCTGTCAAGGTAGATGTAGGTGGGTGTGGTGGTGGAATCAGGCGCAGGACGCAGAACGTTAGTCCAACAGACTTTAGTAGATGCACACAAAAACAATCACGAATAAATGCCCTGAGGCGAAAACTCCGCACGTAGGCGAAAATAACGGGCGCACTAACAGGTGCGACAAAACACCCCAAACAATATGGAGAAATAGCTCAACCGAGCAAACAGTAGAATAACAGCCTACCGGCACGACAGTAAAACAATCACACACAACACTAGACAAACACAAGGAGAACTTATAGGACACTAATACACTAAACGAAAACAGATGTGACAACAATCAGGCAAAAGCAAACGAACATAGAAACATGCAACGGTGGCAGCTAGTATTCCGGAGACGACGAACGCCGAAGCCTGCCCGAGCAAGGAAGAGAGGCAGCCTCGGCCGAAACCGTGACAAACACTTTTTTGGTTACTACATGATTCCATATGTGTTACATAGTTTTGATGTCTTCACTATTATTCTACAATGTAGAAAATAGTAAAAATAAAGAAAAACCCTTGAATGAGTAGGTGTGTCCAAACCTTTGACTGGTACTGTATGTATATATATATATATATATATATATATATATATATATATATATATATATATATATATATATATATATATATATAAATCATTCTCATGGAGAAATCCTCTTCACTGTCATCTCAGAATTTCAGCCAACCTGTGGTTAACATTCTGTGGTTAACATTCTGTGGTTAACATTCTGTGGTTAACATTCTGTGGTTAACATTCTGTGGTTAACATTCTGTGGTTAACATTCTGTCTAGTCAGAACAAGACAAACCAAGTAAACAAACAACGTAAACAAAAGGAAGAAATGTGAGAGGATAAAGGTTGAGAGAAACAGTAATAAGGAAATATTGCAAAGATGAAGGAGAGGTTAAGGCTGAAGGTTCAGGGGTCAAAGTTAGGTTTAGGTTAGGAGAGACGCTGTGAGGACTGAGGAAGTGGATCGGAAGTTTCTTCATCCATAGCCTGACTTCAGAACCAAACAAATCTCTAAATCAAATAAGATTTTCAACTTATTAGTAAAAATAAAAATAAACCTCATATCTGTTGTTTATACTCTGTTCCAAGGCCACTCAGTTGGCAAAACTCAGAATGAGAAATAATATTTTATCTTTTTCTTCTCTGTTAGGCTGAGCGATAATATGTCACTAACCATCTCATTTCCTTTCAATTGCTTCACTTGTTATTTGGGAGAGTTATCAATTTACCTCAGATATTCATTTTTCTGTCATATCAATATTAGCTTTGGAATAGCTTGTAATTACAACCAGCATTTCCAGTCCCTCCATTTTATAGGTTTCCCATCAATTTAAGGTGTATAATATCTTCACTGAGAAGTAGACTGTGTCCCAAATGGCACCCTATTCCCTATTTTGGCCCTGGTCAAAAGTAGTGCACTAAATAGGGAATGGGGTGCCATTTGGAATGCAGACCAAACTATGCTGTAATTTATTTAACCATTACTATGACATGTTTGTCAGGAAAATGCATGAAGAGCAAATCAAGAGAAGGGAAAAAACACAATGGTAGGAAGTGATGATTAAAGTTGCCTTTAAAAATCTATAGAATACAAATCAAAGAAATGCACAAAAATACTACAGTATTTTCCTCTGATCGGGGGGTTGATTCAGATTGATGACATTTGTTAAAGTTTTGACTTTCAAAACCTTCCAGTACCTTATTTCTTTGCTCGCCTAGTCCTAATGCGGCATCGTCCACAAAGATGGGATCCCACATCGTGTCATACGCGTCAATTTCCCTCTGTTTCATTCTGGCATACAGAGCATCATCTCTCTGAACTACATTTCCCACCATCCACTGCAAGCATACAAAATCAGCACTGTTACCATGGAGAAATCGCAGCTTGCTGTCAGATGTTGTCAGATCCTGGTCTAACTAATAAATATATATTTTCATTGAACTGTGGGTTGATAGATACACATGGCTACACCAGTGTGACATGAAGGTGTAGTAGAACCCTGGTAAAGGACATCACGTCAACAGTTGATCACAGAAGCATCACATTGACCTTGAGAGTAAGAATAACCTGTGTTCTCCTACTGCATCCAACACCACATTCCACCAACAACACAACCTTTCTAGAACCATCTGTCCCTACTCCCTTCCTTTCCAGAGACGCCTACCTTATTGGGGTCGGGTCGGAGTTTCTCATTGTTGGCGACAGCTAGTTTCTCGGCTGCCCTCTTCTGCCTCTGGGGCCCCCGTCCAAAGAAGATGTAGTTGACGAAGGCGTACTCTAGCAGGGCCAGGAAGACGAATACAAAGCAGCCCATCAGGTACATGTCTATTGCCTTGACGTAGGGGATCTTAGGCAGCGTCTCTCTCAGATGGGTGTTGATGGTAGTCATGGTCAGCACCGTAGTGATACCTGGAGATCACATTTTACATTTACAGTCAACGCATTCACCAGAATAATGTCGTAAACAAATAATTCAGAGCCTATAAGCTTTATAATAGTTATCAAAAAAACACTGGAGATCATTGGAAAGAGAATTTAGTCGTAAACAAGCAATTAAGATGACTAATTATAAAACGAGTGTTTTCAACGTTACTGTCCTCACCTGCTACCCAGACGATAAACAGTTTTTCATGATTGTTTTTCAATTGTGCTCTCAATCGAATCAAAAACTCTTAACCTAAAATGGGTGTCAGGTGGGTGTCAGGTGTGTGTCTTCAAAGTAAATGAAATCAGCTACAGTTTCTATCTGATTCTGTATGCGATAAGGGACCAGAATAACCCTGTGTCCTCCTGGTACAGGGTCAGGAAACAATAACCCTGTGTCCTCCTGGTACAGGGTCAGGAAACAATAACCCTGTGTCCTCCTGGTACAGGGTCAGGAAACAATAACCCTGTGTCCTCCTGGTACAGGGTCAGGAAACAATAACCCTGTGTCCTCCTGGTACAGGGTCAGGAAACAATAACCCTGTGTCCTCCTGGTACAGGGTCAGGAAACAATAACCCTGTGTCCTCCTGGTACAGGGTCAGCAAACAATAACCCTGTGTCCTCCTGGTACAGGGTCAGGAAACAATAACCCTGTGTCCTCCTGGTACAGGGTCAGGAAACAATAACCCTGTGTCCTCCTGGTACAGGGTCGGGAAACAGCCAACAGTGAAGTGAAAAGTAAACTAGCGTAGTAGTTTGGCACCCTTACAGACCTAATGAACCCACATGGACAGATGGAGCCTCATTCTACCGACCTAATGAACCCATATGGACAGATGGATCCTCATTCTACCGACATAATTAACCTATATGGACAGATGGATCCTCATTCTACAGACATAATGAACCCATATGGACAGATGGATCCTCATTTTACAGACATAATGAACCCATATGGACAGATGGATCCTCATTACCCAACATCCACATGACACTTCCGCCTATTTGTGTGCTGGCACACGTGTGGGGGTATGTGTGTGTTCATTCATGGCTGTGTATGTGTGTGTGTATCAGTTCCAATGTGAGTTTGCATGCCTGCCTGCGTGCGTCTGTGCATGCGCGTGTACGTGTATGTGAGTATTGGGTCTCTGTCCAAATTCCAGGGGACCAACCACAGGGTTCAGGAAGGTACAGACCCTGTGTCTGTAGATATAAGAAGGTACAGACCCTGTGTCTGTAGATATAAGAAGGTACAGACCCTGTGTCTGTAAATATCAGAAGGTATAGACCCTGTGTCTGTAGATATCAGAAGGTACAGACCCTGTGTCTGTAGATATCAGAAGGTACAGACCATGTGTCTGTAGATATCAGAAGGTACAGACCCTGTGTCTGTAGATATCAGAAGGTACAGACCCTGTGTCTGTAGATATCAGAAGGTACAGACCCTGTGTCTGTAGATATCAGAAGGTACAGATCCTGTGTCTGTAGATATCAGAAGGTACAGACCCTGTGTCTGTAGATATCAGAAGGTACAGACCCTGTGTCTGTAGATATCAGAAGGTACAGACCCTGTGTCTGTAGATATCAGGAGGTACAGACCCTGTGTCTGTAGATATCAGAAGGTACAGACCCTGTGTCTGTAGATATCAGAAGGTACAGACCCTGTGTCTGTAGATATCAGAAGGTACAGACCCTGTGTCTGTAGATATAAGGAGCAGCCCAGTGTTACCCCCTTTAACCGTCTGGGCAGCGTCCCAAATGACACCCTATTTTTTTTTTTACCACAGCCCTATGCGTAGTGCACTACATAGGGAATAGGGTGTCATTTGGGACTCAGGCCTGGTATTAGTCACAGCGCGATTCATCTGTGTTTTTAGACCCAACACACCCATTGTGTTTGATACGTTAGTCATCTGCGTGCATAATCTGCATTTGGTCAGATTCATAGGTATTATGAATAACTCTGCCATCCATTGGCCTCGTAGTCACACAGCTGGCTACGTCTGTTGATGCTGCTCTGCATGGCCTCACACAGCTGGCTACGTCTGTTGATGCTGCTCTGCATGGCCTCACACAGCTAGCTACGTCTGTTGATGCTGCTCTGCATGGCCTCACACAGCTGGCTACGTCTGTTGATGCTGCTCTGCATGGCCTCACACAGCTGGCTACGTCTGTTGATGCTGCTCTGCATGGCCTCACACAGCTGGCTACGTCTGTTGATGCTGCTCTGCATGGCCTCACACAGCTAGCTACGTCTGTTGATGCTGCTCTGCATGGCCTCACACAGCTGGCTACGTCTGTTGATGCTGCTCTGCATGGCCTCACACAGCTGGCTACGTCTGTTGATGCTGCTCTGCATGGCCTCACACAGCTAGCTACGTCTGTTGATGCTGCTCTGCATGGCCTCACACAGCTGGCTACGTCTGTTGATGCTGCTCTGCATGGCCTCACACAGCTGGCTACGTCTGTTGATGCTGCTCTGCATGGCCTCACACAGCTGGCTACGTCTGTTGATGCTGCTCTGCATGGCCTCACACAGCTGGCTACGTCTGTTGATGCTGCTCTGCATGGCCTCACACAGCTGGCTACGTCTGTTGATGCTGCTCTGCATGGCCTCACACAGCTGGCTACGTCTGTTGATGATGCTCTGCATGGCCTCACACAGCTGGCTACGTCTGTTGATGATGCTCTGCATGGCCTCACAAGAAGCAGCTAAAGACATTTCCGAACGCAACATTAGATCCATCCCCTATTTTTTTATTCAGCTATATCAAACCTGGACATCAGGGATAGATAAACCAGTCAGGTGCATATTTAGGCATCATGGACTCAGATGAAAAACAGACAGACAGACAGAGCCAACCAGCCAGCCAACCAGCCAGCCAGCCAACCAGCCAGCCAGCCAGCCAGCCAGCCAGCCAGCCAATCAACCAGCCAGCCAGCCAGCCAGCCAGCCAGCCAACCAGCCAGCCAGCCAACCAGCCAGCCAGCCAACCAGCCAGCCAGCCAGCCAGCCAACCAGCCAGCCAGCCAGCCAGCCAGCCAGCCAGCCAATCAACCAGCCAGCCAGACAACCAACCAGCCAGCCAATCAACCAGCCAGCCAATCAGAGAAGGCAATCATGCATAAGAGTAAAGCTAATGAGAAAAACAACAAACAGGATCTAGTTCAACCAATAAATCCCCTGACAATCCCCTGACAATCACCTGACAATCCCCTAACAATCACCTGACAATCACCTAACAATCACCTGACAATCACCTGACAATCACCTGACACAGGTCAGTGGGCTGAGGTGCTCATTAGGACCTTATCCTTATCAAGTATTTTACATAATTATTGGCCAATAACCTGGGTTACGGTTTCACAAATCATTCACAGTACTAATATGATTGTCATTAGATAGCAATAGGATCAAGGTGCAAGGAATCTATCTAATTGCAATCGTAGCTGGTTTATGGCAGTATATTAATGCTTCATTTATATACATCACCCATGGAAAACGATGCATATTTTATATGACATTTCAAACGATGCGAACACTTTGACACCAATGTTTGTAAACATGGCTATACCGTATACGTTTAATTTGATTGATTGATTGACTGACTGACTGATGAATCTCAGTGGCTTTATTGATCGATCGATGGGCAGTCTTACCAAGGGCCACTCTGGCAGCGGAGGCATCATAGTTGATCCAGAAGGAGACCCAGGACAGGATGGTGATCAGGATAGAGGGCATGTAGGTCTGCAGGATAAAGTAGCCGATGTTCCTCTTCAGCTTGAAGCTCAGAGACAGGCGGGGGTAGGAACCTGCACGGAGGAATACAGAACTTTATTTTATTTTATTTTTTTGCTTTATTTAACCAGGTAATCCATTGAGAATACATTGTCTTTTACAATAACCACTAATGTGGTGGGAATAAGAACTCTAAAGCATAGAAAGGTAATATACAGAATATCTGTGTATCACTCCTGAATAGCTACAGTATAACCGTAGATATACATACAGCACCAGTCAAAAGTTTGGACACACCTACTCATTCAAAGGTTTTTCTTTATTTTTTTTACTATTTTCTACAATAGGGCTATCTTCTGTATACCACCCCTACCTTGTCACAACACAACTGATTGGCTCAAATGCATTAAGAAGGAAAGAAATTCCACAAATTCCACAAATTAACTTTTAACAAGACACACCTGTTAATTTAAATGCATTCCAGGTGACTACCTCATGAAGCTGGTTGAGAGAATGCCAAGAGTGTGCAAAGCTGTCATCAAGGAAAAGGGTGGTTACTTTGAAGAATCTCAAATATAAAATATATTTTGATTTGTTTAACACTTTTTTAATAGTTTTGTGTCTTCACTATTATTCTACAACGTAGAAAATAGTAAAAATAAAGAAAAACCCTTGAATGAGCAGGTGTGTCCAAACTTTTGACTGGTATTGTAGGTATACTGTATCAAAATGGCCGCCACTGTGTACCTGTGGAGAAGACCACGTTCTTGGAGACCAGTTTGTAGTCCACGATGGAGAACTGAGGCAGCTCTATTCTCTCCACCCCAGACACAGCTCCATCTCCCCCTCGCCAGTAGAACTCAATGTCATCAGTGGTGTAGCCATCTGCAGAGGACAAACACAGGTACTGGAGTCTTAGAATACATACCAAACTAACATAGTGGGCCAAAACGGGAGCAATGCTCAAATGGTTATGGTCAATGTCAAAAGGCAGGGACACAAGTCTCTCACACATGTTGAGTTGACAACTGGTTTTCCTCATAGGTTCTATTCTTGGTCCTGTAATGCTTACTATTTACATCAATTATTTATATTCTGGTTTGTCAAATGCTCCTAGAGAACATAATGGGAGGTTTAATAATAAATACAATTAGAAATGGAGATTACAGAGGACATTTCAGGGGACCAAAAATTGCTAGCTAACTGGGTAGATCCTCTGTTCAGCTTCTATGGCTGAAACCCCATGCAGCGACTCATGGACCCTTCTATTGTGTTATCCCTTCCGTTGTGATAACCCTTCTCTTGCATGCTCTCTCTCTCTCTCTCTCTCTCTCTGTCTCACTCCCTCTCTCTCTTTCTATCTCTCTCCCTCTAACTCTCTGTCTCCATCCATATCTTTCTACACCTCTCTCCCTCTCTCTCTCTCACCCCTCTCTTTATATCTCTCCCTCTCTCTCTCCCGCTCTCTCTCTCTGTCTCTCTCCATATCTCACGCCCTCTCTCTCAACCCCCTCTCTCTGTCTCTCTCTCTCTGTCTCACCCCTCTCTTTTTATCTCTCTCCGTCTCTCCTTCTCTGTGTACTACTTCCATACATAAAAATGTATGCACACATGACTCGCTTTGGATAAAAGCGTCTGCGAAATGGCATATTATTATTATTATTATTACTTCCTCTGCTTGCCACTCATAATAAGAGGCAGTGACCTATTTAGATGCAATGAATAATTAAACTCTCAGCCTTTGATTTCTGAAAAATGAAGACATAATTCCTCCCTCTACCTCGCTCTGACACAGGATAGATGGATAGATAGGAGTGGTGATAAGATTAAGAACAAAAAATAAAAATAAAAATAATAATAAAATAAAGATAAAGAACGCTATAGCTGGTCATTGTATTGGTGTGGCCAGTCAGTCAATGAGATAATTATTACTATCTGTGACGGATGGATGACGAACCAGATACTATAGAAACACTACCACTATCAAAATACAGCCCATCTCACTTCTGACACTAGTAGCTAGTCATTGTTTTGCCGTGTCTATCATTGAGATGTGTAATGCCAACTCTGACAGTTATGGCTCAGATAGTACAGAATAGAAAAACGACCGGTATCAAACTACAACCCAGCCCAAGCCAAAAAACATAGTACTATAGCTAGTCCCTGTTGAAAAGCATGCAGCACCAACTACTATAATCCACGCAGCACCAACTACTATAATCCACGCAGCACCAACTACTATAATCCACGCAGCACCAACTACTATAATCCACGCAGCACCAAATACAGTCCACTACTACATTTAGATTTAGATTTTAGTCATTTAGCAGTGCTAGTGCAGCAACCCACTATCACCCCAATTAGCCTATCCCCATTCACCATGCTGCGGGTTCTAATGTGCCGTTCACTTCTGATCAGCAGAGTGTGGACAGGTCCAGCCAAGAGACTATGAGGCTGGGAAGGGAGGACGGCTCCTCGGCCGTGTGTGTGTGTGTGTGTGTGTGTGTGTGTGTGTGTGTGTTTGTAGATGTGTGTGTTGGTGATGCGAATGTTAACTAATAACAGGTGGGTTTAGGGTCATGAAATATTGTGTGGATGAAGGGCGGGCGGCGGCGGGTGGGTTGAATATAGAGAAAACAACACCTTTAAAAAATCCAGAAATGTATTATTCTTGTGCAATTTATATCTATAGGCTACATTGAGGTTTTTATTTCATTATTTTAGGCTATCTGGCGTTACTGCCTAAGCCTAAGATTCAGGGCCTAACTGTATGCGTGCCAAATAGCCTGCATTCCAATCACCAAATGCTTTTGGGATCGGGCAGAAAAAGTTAACGTCGATCCACGGAGGCAAAAAAGACAATGTCGGTGTTTAATTCAATAAGAGAAAAGCTACGAAAGGAAAATAAAGAGAAGGGAGGGCCAGAAAAGTCATGTTTGGGAAATATTTGGTAAAAGAGGATGATAGCAGCTATGTTATGTGTGACGATTGTGAGGTGCATTACAAATTCGACAGTCACAAAATGGGGACTTCAAATAGGCCTATGGCAAGTCAAAGGAATTGTAGCCTACTGTTCAGATGGGTTGAATGGAAACTGAAATCTGGACACTGACTGTAGGTCTATATCCTCTCACATAGCCTTAATATTAACTCCTGCAGAATTAAGCATTTCTTGCAGTAAAATGATACACCTAATGTATGCAACATTTTTACTCAGGAAGAGGAGTGGAGAAATTATGATTTCTTTCTTTCAGCATCTTGAGAGAATGTGAATGTGCAGTTAGGGACCGTCTGTAGAGGTGCTATCTTTATCAGCATCATAAAAGCTGATTGTATTTCAACCACATAAAATAATTATGCATCCAAGCCGAACTGAAATCTTATCAGCAACATGTTGGGTTGTTTTCACAGCTTTCTGTTTCCTTACAACCAGTCAAACTGATGTTATTTGGACATTTTGCACCGAAAATCTTTCCCTTTTTTTTTTTTTTTTTTTGTTATTGCATTTTCTCCCCGGTCCCTAATTGTCTTTGAGCCGCAAATGAAGCTGAGATCACAGAGAAAACTTTACCGATGTCAACTAGATTGAAGCATTCATTATATCGATGTGTGACATTATTCTGGTGAGCAAGGGCTTATTTAGTCTTCTGGGGCAACATATAATGACAGAAGAGAAGCTGCATGTATCTAATTATAGACAAGTTGACTAACAAATAGCCTACCAAAATGTCAGAAATTATAAGCAGAAACATATCTAAACCAGGCAAAAAAAAAATGCTGCACCCCCCAGTCAAAAAAATCATTCTGCCATCTCTGGCTGTAGCCTACAGCAGATGTTCTATATTTGCGGGTAAGGGTCGGGTAAGGGTGTCAGATGATCACTTTATCACATATAGTCGGCCGGTTGCGGGCGGGTGAACAAACAGCTGACCCGCTCACCACTACTGTGTGTAGATGTGTGTGTAGCTGGTCAGAAAAGGGCAGATAGAGCCCGAGGCGGTGGGAGGGAAGGCTCTGTGCTGGTTACTCAGTTTGAATCAGCTCTATTAGTTCTGGCCCATTGTTCTCTGTCTTCAGCACTGGTCCTTTTGGGACAGAAGTCTGTCAACCTATTACATCACTGGGCTGGTCTGTCCGTCCAGGGAGGTGGTTGTTATGTGAGTCCCGGGAGATAGAGAGAGAGAGAGAGAGAGAGAGAGAGAGAGAGAGAGAGAGAGAGAGAGAGAGAGAGAGAGAGAGAGAGAGAGAGAGAGAGAGAGACAGAGAGAGACAGAGACAGAGACAGAGAGAGAGAGAGAGAGACAGAGAGACAGACAGACAGACAGACAGACAGACAGACAGACAGACAGACAGACAGACAGACAGACAGAGATAGAAAGAGAGAGAAAGAGACAGACAGACAGACAGACAGACAGAGAGAGAGAGAGAGAGAAAGAGAGACAGACAGACAGACAGACAGACAGAGCGAGCGAGCGAGACAGACAGACAGACAGACAGACAGAGCGAGACAGACAGACAGACAGACAGACAGACAGACAGACAGAGATAGAAAGAGATAGAAAGAGAGAGAAAGAGACAGACAGACAGACAGACAGACAGACAGAGAGAGAGAGAGAGAGAGAGAGAGAGAGAAAGAGAGACAGAAAGACAGACACACAGACAGACAGAGCGAGACAGACAGACAGACAGACAGAGCGAGACAGACAGACAGACAGACAGACAGACAGACAGACAGACAGACAGAGATAGAAAGAGAGAGAAAGAGAGAGAGAGAGACAGACAGACAGACAGACAGACAGACAGAGAGAGAGAGAGAAAGAGAAAGAGAGACAGACAGACAGACAGACAGACAGACAGACAGACAGACAGACAGAGCGAGACAGAGAGAGAAAGTTCCAGAGTTCCAAATTGAGCAGCAGCTGCTGAAAAAAAATGAGCTCCTGCAAATATTGAAATGTACAAAACCAAAACTGGAAGACTGAATGGGAGACAAAACAAGCAACAAATGAAGAAGATAGGCTTGTGAAATTGTGCAGTTATCTTAGCTAGCTGGATTGTTTACCAGTTGCTAAGCAATTGCTAGGGACTTTCCTAAAATAATCTAGCTAGCTAAGTACAAAATATCTAGTCAACAACACAATAGAAAGACAAAAGAAGGACAGAAGAGAAAGGACATCAAAGTAAAACAGTTCTCTAAAGACACTAGAGACAATAATACAAGACACAACACTGTTTTGGAAAAGGTAGGCTTCTATTGCAACATTGTAGCCAACATCACCAGCGTTGCTATGGAAATTGTTTACCCACCAGACATCCAGACAAAGGTTTGATGATGGGACAGAACCATGAATGCCTGTTTGCAGATCTTACCAGTTGCAAAACAAGAGCAAATGTAATATTTAATACCAAACAAGGACACATATGGAAAAGGGTTATTTGCAACCATTTCCGTTTCTCAAAAAAGAGAGGCATCAGCCAAGGCTGTCAGATCAGCATTTTTGAAGAAGCTGACCAGAGCAACACGTATCAAACAGTAAACTTATATAATAATGGAACTGTATTGATACAAGGCAATGATTCAAGCCTCCAGGCTTTTGAGAATATGTTTGCTACCCTAAAAGCAGAAGCTGAACTCATCTCAGAAACTGAGGAACAAGTCAAGGAGGGAGATGGAGAAAAGCAGGCCCCAACAGTCTCTGTGACCCAGCAAGAAGCCCTCAGTGTCCCTCTACCTACCTCACCTGCAGCAGGCAGAGCCAAGGACATGCCTACAACACCAAGAACACCTGCTATGCAACGTTTCCACAACACCCTCTCTCTAGTTGAAGCAGAGGTCATATAACTTAGAGAGAACAAGCTTCAAGAGGATGACACTGTCCAGAAACTAAAAGAAGAGATGAAACAGTTCAGGGAGGAGAGCAGAGCATCTATTGCTAAATTAGAAAGCAGAATGGACAAACTGAGTCAGACAAATGATGACCTCCGATACAATCTGAGCACAACAAGAAAGGAGCTAGAGCAGAGAGAGAGGTACATTGACACCCTCAACCAGCAGCTAGTCATTATGTCCTCTGCATCTAGAGAACATGTCCACCAGCTTGGTACAACACAGGCAGAACCTGAGACCAGCATAACCAGCATGGCCTCCACCACACAGCCTGATGACACTGCACCAGCCTCCCAGTCTGCTCCAGCCCAGGTCAACCAACCAGCCTCCCAGTCTGCTCCAGCCCAGGTCAACCAACCAGCCTCCCAGTCTGCTCCAGCCCAGGTCAACCTACCAGCCTCCCAGTCTGCTCCAGCCCAGGTCAACCAACCAGCCTCCCAGTCTGCTCCAGCCCAGGTCAACCAACCAGCCTCCCAGTCTGCTCCAGCCCAGGTCAACCTACCAGCCTCCCAGTCTGCTCCAGCCCAGGTCAACCTACCAGCCTCCCAGTCTGCTCCAGCCCAGGTCAGAATACCAGCCTCCCAGTCTGCTCCACCCAGACAGTCACCCACAACTGCAATCCTTATCAATTCAAATGGGAAGTTCTTGGTCCAGGAAAGATTATTCCCTAGACACCAGGTGTACAAGTTCTGGTGTCCTACAACTGAGAGTGGGCCGGGTCTAGAGGATCAGCGAAGTGGAGACGTTGTTTCCTACCTTCACCACCTGGGGGCGGCCCGTCAGGAAGTCCAGGACCCAGTTGCACAGGGCGGGGTTCAGACCCAGGTCCTCAAGCTTAATGATGAGCTTGGAGGGTACTATGGTGTTGAATGCTGAGCTATAGTCAATTAACAGCATTCTTATATATGTATTCCTCTTGTCCAGATGGGATAGGGCAGTGTGCAGTGTGATGGCAATTGCATCGTCTGTGGATCTATTGGGGCGGTAAGCAAATTTAAGTGGGTCTAGGGTGACAGGTAAGGTAGAGGTGATATGATCCTTGACTAGTCTCTCAAAGCACTTCATGATGATAGAGGTGAGTGCTACAGGGCGATAGTCATTTAGTTCAGTTACCTTTGCTTTCTTGGGTACAGGAACAACGGTGGCCATATTGAAGCATGTGGGAACAGCAGACTGGGAAAGGGAGAGATTGAATATGTCCATAAACACACCAGCCAGCTGGTCTGTGCATGCTCTGAGGACGCGGCTAGGGATGCCGTCTGGGCCGGCAGCCTAGCGGGGGTAAACATGCTTAAATGTCTTAATCACTTCGGCCATGGAGAAGGAGAGGCCACAGTCCTTGGTAGTGGGCCTCGTCAGTGGCACTGTGTTATCCTCAAAGCGGGCGAAGAAGGTGTTTAGCTTGTCTGGAAGCGAGACGTCGGTGTCGGCGACGTGGCTGGTTTTCCTTTTGTAGTCCGTGATTGTCTGTAGACCCTGCCACATACATCTCGTGTCTGAGCCGTTGAATTGCGACTCCACTTTGTCTCTATACTGATGTTTTGCCAGTTTAATTGCCTTGCGGAGTGAGTAGCTACACTGTTTGTATTCTGCCATATTCCCAGTCACGGTATGACGGCTGCAAATGTATGTGTGTATGTGTGTATGTACAATACCGTTCAAAAGTTTGGGGTCACTTAGAAATGTCCTTGTTTTTGAAAGAAAAGCAATTTTTTTTCGAAAGAAAAGCAAAGATCTCGTACAACGCTGTGTACTACTCCCTTCACAGAACAGCGTAAACTGGCTCTAACCAGAATAGAAAGAGGAGTGGGAGGCCCCGGTGCACAACTGAGCAAGAGGACAAATACATTAGAGCAGGGGTGTCAAACGTCCGGCCCGCGGGCCAGATCAGGCCCGCAAACGGGTTTAATCCGGCCCGCGAGATGATTTTGTAGCTGCAATTTTTCAATAAAAGAAACTGCTGTTCCAATTGCGTCCACTGGATGGTGCAATAGCAATTGTGTTAAGCAAGCAAACTGTTTATACCGGGGCAGAGCAAGTAGATCAAGCAAGTGCAGCCAGTCCGGATGAGCTACTTTGTTTTGCCCGCGATATTTATTACGGCTTCTACTTTTAACATTATGTGCTTTGGCACCCTCATTGCCCCAATATGTCTCTGTCAAAAAAGAGAAAAGTGGACGCAGAGTGCAGAGTGTTCCAAGAAAAATGGTCATCCTCCTATTTATTCACGGAATTGAATGGGAAAGTTGTATGTTTGGTGTGTTCACAGCATGTTGCAGTGCTGAAAGAATATAACCTTCGTCGCCACTATGTGAGTCTTCATGCCGACAAATATGACAACTTTCAAGGACAGCGGAGAAGAGAGAAGGTGAATGAACTGTTGGCGGGTCTGAAGAAACAGCAGTCTGTGTTTACTCACAGCCGAGACATCAGTGACGCTGCAGTGAAAGCTAGCTACCTCATTGCTAATGAAATCGCAGTGGCTTCAAAACCATTTAGTGAGGGTGAATTTGTAAAAACATGCATGATGAAGGCAGCGGAGATTGTGTGCCCTGAAAAGCGCCAGGCTTTTGCAAATATCAGCCTGACAAGAAACACAGTTGCAGACAGGATTTCCGATCTTTCAGTGGATTTGGACAGCCAGTTGAAGCAAAAAGTAAAGTCATTTATTGCGTTTTCGGTTGAAATTTATGAAAGCACAGACATTACAGATGTTGCACAACTGGCCATTTTCATCCGCGGAGTTGATGACACATTGACCGTCACCGAGGAGTTTGTGGAGTTGGTGCCGATGACAGATACAACGACAGCAGCTGATATTTTTACCACACTCGTCGGCGCGCTGGACAGGGTCAGAGTGGACTGGTCCCGCGCTGTCAGCCTGGCTACAGATGGTGCGCCCTCAATGATCGGGAAAAAAGCAGGCGTTGTGACAAAGTTCAGAGAGAAAGTGAAATCTGCAAATGGAGGACGTGATTTTTGGACTTTTCACTGTATTTTGCACCAGGAGGCTTTGTGTTGCAAGTCATTAAAGATGGATAACGTCATGAAGGTGGTCATCCAAACTGTTAATTTCATCCGATCCAGAAGCCTGAATCACTGTCAGTTTGACAGCCTTCTCAGAGAGAAAGACCACATCTATGGCCTGCCATACCACATTGAGGTAAGATGGTTAAGCCGAGGTGCTGTGCTGAGGCGTTTCTTTGATTTACGAGAAGAAATTGAACAGTTCATGGAAGAAAAGCGCAAGCCAGTGTTAGAATGTCATTCCGCAGAATGAATGCAGGACCTTGCATTTATGGTTGATGTTACAGAGCACCTGAATAACTTGAACAAACAGCTGCAAGGGCGCAACAAAGTTGTCACGCAGTATTATGACAGCATACGTTCTTTCAAGTTGAGGCTGTCATTGTGGGAGACGCAACTCGCCGGTCGTGATGCAGCTCACTTCCCCTGTCTGAAAAATGTGTGCGCGACCCAACATGTGGCAGACATGAAGCGGTTCAAAGATAAAATAACGGGACTGTTACGGGAGTTTGAGCAACGCTTTCAGATTTTTGGTGAACTGGAGAAAGACTTCAAAGTTTTTTGCTCGCCATTCACCGTGAATCCCTCTGATCTGCCCGTCAGTCGGATTTGAAGGGCAAATTTGCCGCAGCTGGCTTGGACACATTTTATCAGAATCTCTTGCCAGGTTACCCCAACTTGACAGCCCTCGCTGCAAAACTGTTGTGCATGTTTGGAACCACATATCTTTGTGAGCAAGTTTTCTCTGTAATGAGCATAAATAAAACAAAGCTGCGCTCAAGGCTCACACACAAGCACTTGAATCACATCCTGAAGTTGGCTGCCACTCAGGATGTGAAGCCTGATATTGATGCGCTGGTGAAACCTAAAATATGCCAGGTATCAGGAGTCAAATAAACTATGCAACCCCACTTAAAGTGCTGCATGAGACACCCTGATATAGTTCTGTGATCTGTGATATACTTCTGTGAATCACTGAGGCATTGTGTGTTTGTGTGTTCTTTGTCCTCAGAATTTTCAAATAACTTGAGGTGTTTTATGATTAATAGTGATGTTGTGCTTTTGGACACACTGTCCTCAGGCTCCAGTTTTATGTTTATATGTTTTTATGTTGATATGCTATTGTTTTTAATTGATTTTATTTTATTTGTATATTTAACCTATTCTTGACTCTGTGGTTCTTGCACTTGTTTGGGGAACAGGATTTCATTATTTGTATCTACATTTCTGCCTGAGAAATGACACCCTGATATAGTTCTGTGATCTGTGAAACAGTTCTGTGAATCACTGAGGCATTGTGTGTTTGTGTGTTCTTTTTCTTCAGAATTTTCAAATAAACTTGAGGTGTTTTATGATTAATAGTGATGTTGTGCTTGTACTATTTTGGACACACTGTCCTCAGGCTCCAGCTTTATGTTTTATGTTGATCGTATTAAAACAAAGAAAACAATCTGAAGTTGTTGTTTTTAAGTTATATATACCATGATTTTAACGGTCCGACCCACTTGGGAATAGATTTTCCTCCATGTGGCCCCTGAGCTAAAATGAGTTTGACACCCCTGCATTAGTGTCTAGTTTGAGAAACAGACGCCTCACAGGTCCTCAACTGGCAGCTTCATGAAATAGTACTATCATAATTGCAAAAGGGTTTTCTAATGATCAATTAGCCTTTTAAAAAGATAAACTTGGATTAGCAAACACAACGTGCCATTGGAACACAGGACTGATGGTTGCTGATAATGGGCCTCTGTACGGCTTATTCCATAAAAAATCAGCCGTTTCCAGCTTCAATAGCCATTTACAACATTAACAATGTCTACGCTGTATTTCTGATCAATTTGATGTTCTTTTAATGGACAAGAAAATTGCTTTTCTTTCGAAAACAAGGACATTTCTAAGTGACCCCAAACTTTTGAACGGTAGTGTATATATCTATATGTATATGTATGTATATGTATATATATATGTGTGTGTGTGTGTGTGTGTATATATATGTATGTGTGTATGTATATACAGTTGAAGTCGGAAGTTTACATACACTTAGGTTGGAGTCATTAAAACTTGTTTTTCAACCACTCCACAACTTTCTTGTTAACAATCTATAGTTTTGGCAAGTCGGTTAGGACATCTACTTCGTGCGTGACACAAGTCATTTTTCCAACAATTGTTTACAGACTGAATATTTCACTTATAATTCACTATATCACAATTCCAGTGGGTCAGAAGTTTACATACACTAAGTTGACTGTGCCTTTAAACAGCTTGGAAAATTCCAGAAAATGATGTCATGGCTTTAGAAGCTTCTGATAGGCTAATTCACATCATTTGAGTCAATTGGAGGTGTACCTGTGGATGAATTTCAAGGCCTACCTTCACACTCAGTGCCTCTTTGCTTGACATAATGAGAAAATCAAAAGAAATCAGCCAAGACCTCAGAAAAAAATTGTAGACCTCCACAAGTCTGGTTCAGCCTTGGGAGCAATTTCCTAACGCCTGAAGGTACCACGTTTATCTGTACAAACAATAGTACGCAAGTATAAACACCATGGGACCACGCAGCTGTCATACCGCTCAGAAAGGAGACGCATTCTGTCGCCTAGAGATTAACGTACTTTGGTGCGAAAAGTGCAAATCAATCCCAGAACAACAGCAAAGGACCTTGTGAAGATGCTGGAGGAAACAGGTACAAAAGTATCTATATTCACAGTAAAACGAGTCCTATATCGACATAATCTGAAAGGCTGCTCAGCAAGGAAGAAGCCACTGCTCCAAAACCGCCATAAAAAAGCCAGACTATGGTTTGCAACTGCACATGGGGACAAAGATCGTACTTTTTGGAGAAATGTCCTCTGGTCTGATGAAACAAAAATATAACTGTTTGGCCATAATGACGATCGTTATGTTTGGAGGAAAAAGGGGTTGGCTTGCAAGCCGAAGAACACCATCCCAACCGTGAAGCACGGGGGTGGCAGCATCATGCTGTGGGGGTGCTTTGCTGCAGGAGGGATTGGTGCACTTCACAAAATAGATGGCATCATGAGGAAAGAAAATTATGTGGTATTTTGAAGCAACATCTCAAGACATCAGTCAGGAAGTTAAAGCTTGGTCGCAAATGGGTCTTCCAAATGGACAATGACCCCAAGCATACTTCCAAAGTTGTGGCAAAATGGCTTAAGGACAACAAATTCAAGGTATTGGAGTGGCCATCACAAAGCCCTGACCTCAATCCTATAGAAAATGTATGGGCAGAACTGAAAAAGTGTGTGCGCGCAAGGAGGCCTACAAACCTGACTCAGTTACACCAGTTCTGTCAGGAGAAATAGGCCATAATTCACCCAACTTATTGTGGGAAGCTTGTAGAAGGCTACCCGAAACGTTTGACCCAAGTTAAACAATTTAAATGAAATGCTACCAAATACTAATTGAGTGTATGTCAACTTCTGACCCACTGGGAATGTGATGAAATAAATAAAAGCTGAAATAAATATTTCTCGATACTATTATTCGGACATTTCACATTCTTAAAATAAAGTGGTGATCCTAACTGACCTAAGAAAGGGAATTTTTACTAGGATTAAATGTCAAGAATTGTGAATAACTGAGTTTAAATGTATTTGGCTAAGGTGTATGTAAACTTCCGACTTCAACTGTATATATATTTTTTCAATGTACTTTACTCAAACCAGTGAATATCACTTATTATAAATGAGATCATTAACTATCAGCTCTTGGAATATCCAGGGCCTATATTCTTCACATTTTGGTTCTAAAACAACAAATCCAGAATTTCTTAAAAACATAAAGGGACAGGACATCATAATCCTACTGGAAACATGGTGTCGTGGAGACAAAGATACTCAGTGTCCCTCAGGCTATAGAGAACGTTTCCTACCGTCAATCAAAAATAAAAATGTTAAACGGGGCCGGAACTCAGGTGGAATAATCATTTGGCATTAGCAGGACTTAGCACTGAATGAAATGAAAAAAGGTACTAGCCACATTTGGCTAAAACTTAACAAAGGTACAATCTATTGTGACAATGATGTATACAGTGGGGGAAAAAAGTATTTAGTCAGCCACCAATTGTGCAAGTTCTCCCACTTAAAAAGATGAGAGAGGCCTGTAATTTTCATCATAGGTACACGTCAACTGTGACAGACAAATTGAGAAAAAAAAATTCTGAAAATCACATTGTAGGATTTTTAATGAATTTATTTGCAAATTATGGTGGAAAATAACTATTTGGTCAATAAAAAAAGTTTCTCAATACTTTGTTATATACCCTTTGTTGGCAATGACACAGGTCAAACGTTTTCTGTAAGTCTTCACAAGGTTTTCACACACTGTTGCTGGTATTTTGGCCCATTCCTCCATGCAGATCTCCTCTAGAGCAGTGATGTTTTGGGGCTGTCGCTGGGCAACACGGACTTTCAACTCCCTCCAAAGATTTTCTATGGGGTTGAGATCTGGAGACTGGCTAGGCCACTCCAGGACCTTGAAATGCTTCTTACGAAGCCACTCCTTCGTTGCCCAGGCGGTGTGTTTGGGATCATTGTCATGCTGAAAGACCCAGCCACGTTTCATCTTCAATGCCCTTGCTGATGGAAGGAGGTTTTCACTCAAAATCTCACGATACATGGCCCCATTCATTCTTTCCTTTACACGGATCAGTCCTCCTGGTCCCTTTGCAGAAAAACAGCCCCAAAGCATGATGTTTCCACCCCCATGCTTCACAGTAGGTATGGTGTTCTTTGGATGCAACTCAGCATTCTTTGTCCTCCAAACACGACGAGTTGAGTTTTTACCAAAAAGTTATATTTTGGTTTCATCTGACCATATGACATTCTCCCAATCCTCTTCTGGATCATCCAAATGCACTCTAGCAAACTTCAGACGGGCCTGGACATGTACTGGCTTAAGCAGGGGGATACGTCTTGCACTGCAGGATTTGAGTCCCTGGCGGCGTAGTGTGTTACTGATGGTAGGCTTTGTTACTTTGGTCCCAGCTCTCTGCAGGTCATTCACTAGGTCCCCCCGTGTGGTTCTGGGATTTTTGCTCACCGTTCTTGTGATCATTTTGACCCCACGGGTGAGATCTTGCGTGGAGCCCCAGATCGAGGGAGATTATCAGTGGTCTTGTATGTCTTCCATTTCCTAATAATTGCTCCCACAGTTGATTTCTTCAGACCAAGCTGCTTACCTATTGCAGATTCAGTCTTCCCAGCTTGGTGCAGGTCTACAATTTTGTTTATGGTGTCCTTTGACAGCTCTTTGGTCTTGGCCATAGTGGAGTTTGTAGTGTGACTGTTTGAGGTTGTGGACAGGTGTCTTTTATACTGATAACAAGTTCAAACAGGTGCCATTAATACAGGTAACGAGTGGAGGACAGAGGAGCCTCTTAAAGAAGAAGTTACAGGTCTGTGAGAGCCAGAAATATTGCTTGTTGGTAGATGACCAAATACTTATTTTCCACCATAAATTGCAAATAAATTCATAAAAAATCCTACAATGTGATTTTCTGGATTTTTTTTCTCAATTTGTCTGTCATAGTTGACGTGTACCTATGATGAAAATTACAGGCCTCTCTCATCTTTTTAAGTGGGAGAACTTGCACAATTGGTGGCTGACTAAATACTTTTTTTCCCCACTGTACATACAGTGAGGGAAAAAAGTATTTGATCCCCTGCTGATTTTGTACGTTTTCCCACTGACAAAGAAATGATCAGTCTATAATTTTAATGGTAGGTTTATTTGAACAGTGAGAGACAGAATAACAACAAATAATTCTAGAAAAACGCATATCAAAAATTGTATAAATTGATTGCCATTTTAATGAAGGAAATAAGTATTTGACCCCCTCTCAATCAGAAAGATTTCTGGCTCCCAGGTGTCTTTTATACAGGTAACTAGCTGAGATTAGGAGCACACTCTTAAAGGGAGTGCTCCTAATCTCAGTTTGTTACCTGTATAAAAGACACCTGTCCACAGAAGCAATCAATCAATCAGATTCCAAACTCTCCACCATGGCCAAGACCAAAGAGCTCTCCAAGGATGTCAGAGACAAGATTGTAGACCTACACAAGGCTGGAATGGGCTACAAGACCATCGCCAAGCAGCTTGGTGAGAAGGTGACAACAGTTGGTGCGATTATTTGCAAATGGAAGAATCACAAAAGAACTGTCAATCTCCCTCGGCCTGGGGCTCCATGTAAGATCTCACCTCGTGGAGTTGCAATGATCATGAGAACCGTGAGGAATCAGCCCAGAACTACACGGGAGGATCTTGTCAATGATCTCAAGGCAGCTGGGACCATAGTCACTAAGAAAACAATTGGTAACACACTACGCCGTGAAGGACTGAAATCCTGCAGTGCCCGCAAGGTCCCCCTGCTCAAGAAAGCACATACAGTAGGGAGAGAAAGTATTTGATACACTGCCGATTTTGCAGGTTTTCCTACTTACAAAGCATGTAGAGGTCTGTAATTTTTTATCATAGGTACACTTCAACTGTGAGAGACGGAATCTAAAACAAAAATCCAGAAAATCACATTGTATGATTTTTAAGTAATTCATTTGCATTTTATTGCATGACATAAGTATTTGATACATCAGAAAAGCAGAACTTAATATTTGGTACAGAAACCTTTGTTTGCAATTACAGAGATCATACGTTTCCTGTAGGTCTTGACCAGGTTTGCACACACTGCAGCAGGGATTTTGGCCCACTCCTCCATACAGACCTTCTCCAGATCCTTCAGGTTTCGGGGCTGTCGCTGGGCAATACAGACTTTCAGCTCCCTCCAAAGATGTTCTATTGGGTTCAGGTCTGGAGACTGGCTAGGCCACTCCAGGACCTTGAGATGCTTCTTACGGAGCCACTCCTTAGTTGCCCTGGCTGTGTGTTTCGGGTCGTTGTCATGCTGGAAGACCCAGCCACGACCCATCTTCAATGCTCTTACTGAGGGAAGGAGGTTGTTGGCCAAGATCTCGCGATACATGGCCCCATCCATCCTCCCCTCAATACGGTGCAGTCGTCCTGTCCCCTTTGCAGAAAAGCATCCCCAAAGAATGATGTTTCCACCTCCATGCTTCACGGTTGGGATGGTGTGCTTGGGGTTGTACTCATCCTTCTTCTTCCTCCAAACACGGCGAGTGGAGTTTAGACCAAAAAGCTCTATTGTTGTCTCATCAGACCACATGACCTTCTCCCATTCCTCCTCTGGATCATCCAGATGGTCATTGGCAAACTTCAGACGGGCCTGGACATGCGCTGGCTTGAGCAGCGGGACCTTGCGTGCGCTGCAGGATTTTAATCCATGACGGTGTAGTGTGTTGCTAATGGTTTTCTTTGAGACTGTGGTCCCAGCTCTCTTCAGGTCATTGACCAGGTCCTGCCGTGTAGTTCTGGGCTGATCCCTCACCTTCCTCATGATCATTGATGCCCCACGAGGTGAGATCTTGCATGGAGCCCCAGACCGAGGGTGATTGACCGTCATTTTGAACTTCTTCCATTTTCTAATAATTGCGCCAACAGTTGTTGCCTTCTCACCAAGCTGCTTGCCTATTGTCCTGTAGCCCATCCCAGCCTTGTGCAGGTCTACAATTTTATCCCTGATGTCCTTACACAGCTCTCTGGTCTTGGCCATTGTGGAGAGGTTGGCGTCTGTTTGATTGAGTGTGTGGACAGGTGTCTTTTATACAGGTAACGAGTTCAAACAGGTGCAGTTAATACAGGTAATGAGTGGAGAACAGGGGGGCTTCTTAAAGAAAAACAGGTCTGTGAGAGCCGGAATTCTTACTGGTTGGTAGGTGATCAAATACTTATGTCATGCAATAAAATGCTAATTAATTACTTAAAAATCATATAATGTGATTTTCTGGATTTTTGTTTTAGATTCCGTCTCTCACAGTTGAAGTGTACCTATGATAAAAATTACAGACCTCTACATGCTTTGTAAGTAGGAAAACCTGCAAAATCGGCAGTGTATCAAATACTTGTTCTCCCCACTGTATACAGGCCCGTCTGAAGTTTTCCAATGAACATCTGAATGATTCAGAGGAGAACTGGGTGAAAGTGTTGTGGACAGATGAGACCAAAATCGAGCTCTTTGGCATCAACTCAACTCGCCGTGTTTGGAGGAGGAGGAATGCTGCCTATGACCCCAAGAACACCATCCCCACCGTCAAACATGGAGGTGGAAACATTATGCTTTGGGGGTGTTTTTCTGCTAAGGGGACAGGACAACTTCACCGCATCAAAGGGACGATGGATGGGGCCATGTACCGTCAAATCTTGGGTGAGAACCTCCTTCCCTCAGCCAGGGCATTGAAAGTGGGTCGTTGATGGGTATTCCAGCATGGCAATGACCCAAAACACACGGCCAAGGCAACAAAGGAGTGGCTCAAGAAGAAGCACATTAAGTTCCTGGAGTGGCCTAGCCAGTCTCCAGACCTTAATCCCATAGAACATTTGTGGAGGGAGCTGAAGGTTCGAGTTGCCAAACGTCTGCCTCGAAACCTTAATGACTTGGAGAATATCTGCAAAGAGGAGTGGGACAAAATCCCTCCTGAGATGTGTGCAAACCTGGTGGCCAACTACAAGAAACATCTGACCTCTGTGATTGCCAACAAGGGTTTTGCCACCAAGTACTAAGTCATATTTTGCAGAGGGGTCAAATACTTATTTCCCTCATTAAAATGCAAATCAATTTATAACATTTTTGACATGCGTTTTTCTGGATTGTTTTGTTGTTATTCTGTCTCTCACTGTTCAAATAAACCTACCATTAAAATTATAGACTGATCATGTCTTTGTCAGTGGGCAAACGTACAAAATCAGCAGGGGATCAAATACTTTTTTCCCTCACTGTATGTGCAGCTTATGCTCCTCCTTCAGATTCATCATATTATGATGATCAGTTTTTTGACAATCTCCATACAGAAATCATTCAATTTCAGGCAGAGGGTAAAGTGCTTCTGTATGGAGATTTCAATGCGAGAACAGGTTTTGAGCCTGACTACACTGATGTGGGAGGTAACCAGTGACTCCCGAGTGGCGCAGTGGTCTAAGGTACTGCATCGTAGTGCTAGCTGTGCCACTAGAGATCCTGGTTAGAGTCCAGGCTCTGTCGCAGCCGGCCGCGACCGGGAGACCCATGGGGGGCGCACAATTGGTTCAGCGTCGTCCAAGGTAGGGGAGGGTTTGGCCGGCAAGGATGTGGGTTCGTTTCCCACGGGGGGCCAGTATGAAAAAAAACAAAAAACATGTATGCATTCACTAACTGTAAGTCGCTCTGGATAAGAGCGTCTGCTAAATGACGAAAATGTAAATGTAACCAACACATATTTGGACACCCCTCCTTGTACAGTAGCCCTATTATAAATAATAGAAACAGTCCTGACCAAATACTGAACAAAAATGGGAAGGAGTTAGTGCATCTCTGTTGAGCCTTAGGCCTGTACATGCTTAATGGTAGAATCAGAGGGGACTCTTTAGGTCGGTTTACTTACTGCTCAGCTCTTGGGACAAGTGTAGTCGATTATGCAATCACTGACATCGACCCTTCCTCCATTAGTGCATTCACTGTCAGATCACATTCAGATCAACGTGTTTCTGAAGAAATTAACCAGCAATACCCATTTTAAAAAACAGCCCAATAAACTCTACAACATTAACCAATTGTACAGATGGGCTCCAAACAGTGCAGAGAAATTCATTGAAACATTGAACTCAAATGAAATGACGAACTCTATACAGGTCTTCAATAACTCACAATACCAAAACAATAAAGGTGTCAATTCGGCTACTCAAAACATCAATTGCATATTCCAAAAAGCAGCATCAAAAGCAAATTTGAGAAAACCAAAGAAATACATCAGAAACAAAAAACAAAATGTTTTTGAAAAATTGTTTGATAACGAATGTAAAACAATTAGAAAACACCTAAGACAAATGTCAAATGATAAACATAAGCAGCAAAACAACCCGGAGCTACGCTATGAATACTTTGAAACTCTGAAACAATATAAACATACACTGAAACGCAAGAAATTGAATTATACCAATAAGATACTTGATGAAATTGAAAACGCAATTGACCAAAATCAATTCTGGAACAATTTAAGCACGACAAAGCCACAAGAATTAGCCATACATGGAATTTGGAAAATTTATTTTCATAATGTATACAAAAACATCCCACAAAAAGACTTACAAAATAACCAATTAGAAATTCAAGAAAAATGGAACATCCTTGAATTAGTCATTAAAAACAACCAAAATCCATTAGATTACCCAATAACCCAACAATAACTAAATGAAATGCTAAAATCTATAAAACCAAAGAAGGCTTGTGGTCTAGATAACATCAGAAATGAAATGCTGAAAAACAGCACACCTGAGTTGCAAAATTATGTGCTTAAATTGTTCAACATGGTACTAACTTCTGGCTGCTTTCCTGATGTCTGGAACCAGGGGCTCATCTCCCCTATCCACAAATGTGGAGACAAATCAGACCCCAATAATTACAGGGGAATATGCGTAAACAGCAACTTGGGAAAGGTTTTCTGTAGCATTTTGAATTCAAGAATTCAAACCTTTCTTCAAGAAAAAAATGTAATGAGTAAATGTCAAATTGGCTTTCTCCCCAACAATCGCTACTACTGACCATATATACACCTTACACACACTAATTAATAAACATGTCCACCAAAAAAAAGAGGGCAAAATCTTTGCTTGCTTTATTGACTTTAAAAAAGCATTCAATTCTATTTGGCACGAAGGGCTATTCTTCAAAATTCTCCAAAGTGGACTTGGTGGTAAGGTGTATGACTTAATAAAATGTATATACACGGAAAACAAGTGTGCAATAAAAATAAAAAACCAAATAATATAATTATTTTCTCAATGTCGAGGTGTGAGACAAGGCTGCAGTTTGAGTCCAAACCTTTTCAACATTCATATAAATGAATTAGCAGACATGTTGAACCATTCTGCAGCCCCAGGACTCTCACTATTTGACACAGAGGTAAAATACCTGCTATATGCTGATGATTTGGTTCTTCTATCACCAACCAAAGAAGGTCTTCAACAGAACCTTAACATTCTAAAGCAATATTGCCATAATTGGGCCCTGGCAGTAAATTAAAAGAAAAACGAAAATCATGATTTTCCAGAAAAAACCCAGATGTCAGAAACACATATAAATTCACCCTGAACAACACCATAATTGAACACACTAAAAATGACTCATACCTTGGTCTGACCATATCTGCATCGGGAAACTTTAATATGGCAGTGAATGCACTCAAAGAAAAAGCCCGCAGAGCATTGTATGCAATAAAAATGAAATTATTCAAAATCAACATCCCAATTAGAATTTGGACCAAAATATTTGACAGCGTAATCCTACCAATAGCTCTTTACGGAATTGAGGTTTGGGGGCCACTCAATAAACTGGACTTCGCTTTCCAGTGGTAATGAAAGTACAAAAAAGATCATTAACATTTTGGCTACACCTAAATTCAAGTCCAATTTCAAGTCTCCAATTTAAAGCACTTCAAACCCAAGAGCTGAGCCCAGAAACGAGCCCTCTCAGTCAGCTGGTGTTGGACCTAACCAACCAAGCTGACACCAGCACTGCTTCAAAAGAAATAATTCAAATAAACAAAATCTTTAACCCATCCAGGCTCTGTCACAGCCGGCCGCGACCGGGAGACTCATGGGCGGCGCACAATTGGCCCAGCGTCGTCCAGGGTAGGGGAGGGAATGGCCGGCAGGGATGTAGCTCAGTTGATAGAGCATGGCGTTTGCAACGCCAGGGTTGCAGGTTTGATTCCCACGGGGGGCCAGTATAAAAAAATATGCATTCACTAACTGTAAGTCGCTCTGGATAAGAGCGTCTGCTAAATGACTAAAATGTAAATGTAAATGTAAAGGACTCATATTTACAACATTGGAAAAACGAAACAAAATCCCAAAGCCGACTAAATTGCTATCTGGCTCTGAACAGATAATATGAATTGGCTGTTTACCTCTACTCTGTCAGAGATATGAAGCAGAGACAGATCCTTACCAAGTACAGGCTGAGTGACCACCAATTGGCAATAGAAACCGGCAGACATAAAAAAAGACATGGCTACCCAAAGAGGAGCATGTACAGTGGGGGAAAAAAGTATTTAGTCAGCCACCAATTGTGCAAGTTCTCCCACTTAAAAAGATGAGAGAGGCCTGTAATTTTCATCGTAGGTACACGTCAACTATGACAGACAAATTGAGAAAACAAAATCCAGAAAATCACATTGTAGGATTTTTAATGAATTTATTTGCAAATTATGGTGGAAAATAACTATTTGGTCACCTACAAACAAGCAAGATTTCTGGCTCTCACTGACCTGTAACTTCTTCTTTAAGAGGCTCCTATGTCCTCCACTCGTTACCTGTATTAATGGCACCTGTTTGAACTTGTTATCAGTATAAAAGACACCTGTCCACAACCTCAAACAGTCACACTCCAAACTCCACTATGGCCAAGACCAAAGAGCTGTCAAAGGACACCAGAAACAAAATGGTAGACCTGCACCAGGCTGGGAAGACTGAATCTGCAATAGGTAAGCAGCTTGGTTTGAAGAAATCAACTGTGGGAGCAATTATTAGGAAATGGAAGACATACAAGACCACTGATAATCTCCCTCGATCTGGGGCTCCACGCAAGATCTCACCCCGTGGGGTCAAAATGATCACAAGAATGGTGAGCAAAAATCCCAGAACCACACGGGGGGGACTTAGTGAATGACCTGCAGAGAGCTGGGACCAAAGTAACAAAGCCTACCATCAGTAACACACCACTACGGTGGAAACATCATGCTTTGGGGCTGTTTTTCTGCAAAGGGACCAGGATGACTGATCCGTGTAAAGGAAAGAATGAATGGGGCCATGTATCGTGAGATTTTGAGTGAAAACCTCCTTCCATCAGCAAGGGCATTGAAGATGAAACGTGGCTGGGTCTTTCAGCATGACAATGATCCAAAACACACCGCCCGGGCAATGAAGGAGTGACTTCGTAAGAAGCATTTCAAGGTCCTGGAGTGGCCTAGCCAGTCTCCAGATCTCAACCCCATAGAAAATCTTTGGAGGGAGTTGAAAGTCTGTGTTGCCCAGCGACAGCCCCAAAACATCACTGCTCTAGAGGAGATCTGCATGGAGGAATGGGCCAAAATACCAGCAACAGTGTGTGAAAACCTTGTGAAGACTTACAGAAAACGTTTGACCTGTGTCAACAAAGGGTATATAACAAAGTATTGAGAAACTTTTGTTATTGACCAAATACTTATTTTCCACCATAATTTGCAAATAAATTCATAAAAAAATCCTACAATGTGACTTTCTTGATTTTTTTTTTCTCATTTTGTCTGTCATAGTTGACGTGTACCTATGATGAAAATTACAGGCCTCTCTCAATTTTTTAAGTGGGAGAACTTGCACAATTGGTGGCTGACTAAATACTTTTTTTCCCCACTGTATGTGGTCACTACACGACAGGGGAGGTAGAAACAGAGATGCACTTTCTCCTTTACTGTGATAAATATTCCTTACCAAGAGATTCATTATTCACAGAAATTACTACATTCATTCCAAATTTTAACTTATTAAACCCAGAGGAAAAACAAAAGATACTCATGGGCGAAGGAGCAATGGCTCCTCTTACAGTCAAATATTTATTTGCCTGCCATAGCCTGAGGGACACTGAATAATAACATCTGCATAGTAAGCAGTAATTTACTTATTATTAGTATTATTATTATTGTTATCATTATTATTATTATTATTGTTGTGATTATTATTCGAAATAGTTGTGGTACGGGTAGTAGGGGTGATGGTAATGACAGCAGTTTAATGATGGTGGTGGTAGTAGTAGTAGTAGTAATGATGATGGTAGTTGTAGGACTGATGTAATGGTGAGGATGAGAGTTAGTTAGTTATAAGTTAGTTATAGTTTCATTTTCCATGTTTAGCCTTTTATATTTATTATATTTTTACTATTGACTGTTACCATAAAAAAAAGTGTTATTATTATTATTATTATTTACTACCATTTTATATTATTATTTTATATTCTTTATTATTTTATTACAATGTATATTGTATACATTGTTGCTTTGGCAATATTGACGCAATGTTTTTCATGCCAATAAAGCAACTTGAATTTGAATTTGAATTTGAGAGAAACAGACAGAGAGACAGAGAGAGATAGATAGAAAGAGAGAGAGAGACAGACAGAGAGACAGACAGAGAGACAGAGAGAGGGAGAGACAGAGAGAGGGAGAGACAGAGAGAGAGAGAGACAGAGAGAGAAAGACAGAGAGAGAGAGAGAGAGAGAGAGAGAGAGAGAGAGAGACAGAGAGACAGAGAGAGAGAGAGAGAGAGACAGAGAGAGAGAGCGAGAGAGAGACAGAGAGAGAGAGAGAGAGAGAGAGACAGAGAGAGAGAGAGAGAATATGGTATAAGACCAAAGTGGAGCAGTTCTGACCCCACAGTTTAATGCTTGGCGCGCGCGTGTGTGTGTGATCAAACACAAGAAGATGAACCCAGCTCCAAATCCCAGCCCCATAATCCACGTCTCCAGGG